>NW_026733199.1:0-125109 GCF_028476545.2 Physella acuta
CTTTTTTTCCTAGCAAAAACTGTGACTTTTTTTTCTGTGTTTTTTTTTCCTGTGACTTTTTTTCCGTTTACCGGGGTGGGGAGGAGAGACTAGCAGAAACATGTGACGTATGCATTAACCCCCACGTATGCTGCTGGTGTGTTCCAGTAACGACATCAAAGGCTCCTGCGGTCATGTCTTGTCAGATGTATTTATTGTGTTGGGGGGGGGGGGGGCTCTGAAGTTTTTGTGGATTTGTTTATATGCGGAATGCTTGTTTCTTTAACAGTACAGTACATGTTTGCGTGTTTGCATGTATGTGTGTGTCTGGGTGCGCGTGTGTCTGTGAGTCTGTGTTCTTTAGTGTATTCGTGTGTGTGCTCGTGTTTGCGTGTTTTCATTCGTGTGTTTCTGTTCTCGTTACGGCATGTCTTCTTCTACTTTTCTAGTTCCCTACCGCTAAAGTTCCCCATTACTACGTAAGTTTCCCCCTCCTACACAAGTTCCCCCTCCTACACAAGTTCCCCCTCCTACACAAGTTCCCCCTCCTACACCAGTTCCCCCTCCTACACAAGTTCCCCCTCCTACACAAGTTCCCCCTCCTACACAAGTTCCCCCTCCTACACAAGTTCCCCATCGAAGTTCCCCACTAAAGTTCCCCAATACTACACAAGTTTCCAACTACTATAAACATAGATTCCTGCTACTTCGCTCGCACTATCCCATTATCCCACGAATATCTGGTTCCCTACTCCACAAAAAGTTCCCTACAACACTGAATGTTCCCACTACTACAACAATAGTACAACAATATTCTCAAACTTCCCATCTACAATACCGGTTCTCCGCCCCACCCTCTACCAACGAGCTGTGTACAGAAGAGACCATAACAGATTACCACAGAAGAGACCACTAACACACTACCACAGTCCCTGTTATCTACTACGGCTTGTTATATGACCTTGTCTCTGGTGACCTTTAAATCCACGCAATGGGCCCATTTGGGCAGAAGTACTTAATGATGGGCGTAGCTCTCTCCCTACATACTAATGCTGTAATCACTCACTAGATAGCTGCATTCATCTTATACATACATATATATATATATATATATATATATATATATATATATATATATATATATATATATATATATATATATATATATATATAATGTATATATGTGTATATTTTATACATTTAAAAACAATGGAGAGAGAAAGAGAGAGAGAGTGATGTAACTTTAAGTTAATTGCCTTTAGCAGTTTTATCTTTCAGACACTCAATACATTTCTATTATATGTGGCTGGGGCTCTGGGTCGAATCGATTACACGGTGGCGCTATAAATTTCCCAGCCTGTATTTGTAATCGTAATTACATTTACCGCGGTGCGATACCAAGTCAACAGTTGCGTGAGAGTAATCGAGGTTATTTACGATACTCTATGTAGACCTAGGTTGGTACTGACAATAGATTACCTCAACTTCCCTACCCCCACACACATACTTCCTCACCCCCCCCCCCACACACACAATCTAATCTACATAGTGGCTATCACTCTCCCCTCTGTAACCTATCAGTTCTTGTCATTTTGTCCAAAAAAACATTTTTTTTTTTAAATCGATATTTTCCTTAGTTAGAATTTCCGCTACATAGTCGTGACACCCTTTCATCCCCCAACCCCATTTTACCATCCATCTCCCTCATCCACCCTCCACACTCACACAACAAAACTAAGCCTTAATTTCATCCCCCCTGCCCTCAACCCACCATACTTTCTCACCCCCCCCCCCCCTGCGTGCTGACGATCAGTTAGATACATGATTTCTCAACCCCCCCTTCCCCCATATAAACACACCACACACAACCCACTGTCTACCAACTCACCATACCTTCTCACCCCCCCCCTCCTGTGTGCCGCCGATCAGTTAGATACATGATTTCTCTACCCCCCTCCCCCCCTCCCCCATATAAACACACCACACATAACAACACCCTATACAACCCTAATTCCCCCTGTCTAACAACTCACCACATTCTCACCCCCCCCTCCCCCAACCCCCACCCCCGTGTGCCACCGATCAGTTAGATACATGATTTCTCAACCCCCCCCCCATATAAACACACCACACGCAACAACACCCTATACAACCCTAATTCGCCCTGTCTACCAACTCACCATACATTCTCAGACCCCCCCCCCACTCCCCCACCCCCGCCTCGCCGATCAGTTAGACCCTTGATTTCTCTAGTGCCCACCGCGTGATAAAAAGCCCACGTTAGCATGCAGTCCCTTGAGGAAATATCCCCCCACTATCTGGAGTGCTGTTCCTCTAATTGACTTGGCTCAACACTTTTGATGTCTGAAGATTTCTCTTGGTGTGTTGAGGTGCGGGGCGCCTGGTCTTACCTAGCATTAACACAGAGGTCACCGTCGCACTCGTCCGTCAAAAGTTCACAAATCCATGCATGCTCAAGTTTTAATTCCTGACTCACATACACAAAACATTCCCAGACTTTTAATTCCTTCAGCTCATCTTACACGGACTACCACATCGACCTTGAACACCATAGCCTTTTATACATCCATCCACTCATACACCAATTCCTGAATCACACGCCCGTTTCCAAAAAATCTTTTCTGACAATTCATACGGTTAGCCCCTACTACCCCCCCCCTCCCCGCTGATTTTTCTCTCGTTTAAGGTCAAAACTCATCCCTGCGTGATTTTTTTTTCCAATTAACCTGTTTCTTAAAACCCCTTTTTATATTAAACAATTATCCATACTGACGCTGTTTCCGCAAATAATAATTGTCTACTAAAACCCATATCATAACCCACATCCCTCTACCCCTATCGTAACCCTAACCCCAGTATCGGTTCCCCACCCCCATACACTAGGGCGAGTAGCCTACCCCGACGTGCACGTATTTTACCCTCCTACCAACCCCCCCCCCCCTTAAGACCTGTATAAAAACTGACCAACGCATGCAGCTTGACCACACCCACACCCTCCATTCCCCCCCCCCCCCCCGGCTAACACAATTAGCAACCACACTCCCTTATTTAACGTTACAAAACTGTTTCATCTCTTGCTAATTACCTCGCCGCGTAATTAAAAAACAATTTTTATGATTAGCCTCAAAGAACCGCTTCAATCGCGATTTGTTTTTTACTCTTTCTTGCGGGCAGGAAACATAAAAATATCTCAAACCACAGGCTATGTTCGACGTCATGGTTGTATAAAAATATCTCGGTGTTTGAAGACTTCGAGCTATTGTATTTAGTTTATTCCTTTATTCTTAAGTTTCGTTTGTATCTTGTCACATAACAAACTTCTCGGTTATAAGCGGACTGTCAGGCTGTTACTTAAGGCCAAAGGACACCCCCCCCCCCCCGTCCTCACTAAGAAATTAATGTAGAAAAAGATGTTTTTTTTTAAATATATCTTAAAGCCTCAAATTTCGAACTGTATTTTCGAGATAGAAAAAAAATCAATGCCCGTTGGCTCTCTCCGTGTTGGTGGCCCTTGGGCAGTTTGCCAATGCGGAAGTTCAAATACAAAATTTAGTTATATTAATTATTTGCCGAGTTTTTATATGTTTAAAAAAGATTTGATTTTTCGACATGTATTTTCCAGACAAATAGCAAGACTATACATTTTAGGATTAAAGATTTTTTAAATATCTTTACTAGTTGAATGTATCCTTGGTCGAACCTTGATATCTTTAGATATGCATTCCTTTCAGTTTTAATGTAGCAGTTACTGTAGACTCGTAAGAAAGCTGATTAAATGACTGCTTAATACACATAGATATGTATGTGTAGTTTATTCTGAGAAAGTGAATCTTCTTTAAGTCTTTTGAAAAACTATTCATGAAATAAGCATCGCAAATTTAAAAAAAAAAAAAAAAAAATGGTCGAAAAAAAAATGAGCGAACAGACGTGGGCTCGCATTAAAATCTACAGGCTGGGACAATCGATCTGATTGGCTGATCGTTTCGGCTGGTGAGGATATTTATTTTTTTTTGGGGGGGGGGGGGGGGGGGGGGGGGCTACGGGGGGAGGGGATCACTGTCTGGAAGGTTGGGAGAAGTGGATTATATGAAATTAACTGCATGCGCTGGTAACATGGCAGGGGGTATAAAAATAACAATAGCCTGACGTTGTCAAAATGTGCACGGCATGACCTAGCTTAAAGTAATGTAAAGCCAGGCCGTGGCACAGGGGCGGAACTACAGTGCCGCCAGACCCCGCAATGCGGGGGGGGGCCCAGACCAATTGGGGGCCCAAAAATCCTGGCTAAATTATTTAAAATTATTTAAAAATAAAATAAAAAAAATAGGTGGAGGTCGAGTTATCTTTCTTCTACAGTTACAAACAAACACGATAGTCGGCAAACGTCTTTGAGAAAAAATGCACTGACTATAGCTCGAGAGACCGCCAGACATATAGACAACTTCAAAGACGAAGCATCTGAAATTTGACTGTGCCGGTACGCTTTGAAATCGGGCTGGGGAAATGTTGCGGCGAGGCGACTATCCTGGTCTTCTAGACCAGGGGTCTCCAAATACGGCCCGCGGGCCGGACGCGGCCCGCGATGTCCTCTTATCCGGCCCGCGGAGATCTTTTTGTCCACAGAAAAACCGTTTTTTTGCTGATGGCTTAGGAACTTTGCCCAGAAAATCAAAGACATGCCTGGAAGAAACTGGCCCCTGAACTGAAATTTTATAGTTAATGCGGCCCTCGGACAGAAAAGTTTGGAGACCCATGTTCTAGACGATCGGAAAAAGTCGGCACTATTGATGTAGATGTTTATCGGCGCTTTCTTGTCCCCTTCCCTTCCCAACTCTCTCCCCCCCTCCCCCACCCCTCACTAGGAATAAGTCTCGCTACTACACTCGATGACTAAATCTAATTAGGTGTCGCACCAATGTTTCTTCCAGGGTAGACTGTTTTCGGGGGAGGGGAGGGGGAGCTCTGCCGGAAGAAAACAATGTGTCACACCCATCACCCGTGCAGTAATGTAACCGGTAGCTCCAAGAGCCCCGTGACTCCCCTGACACCTGGGCCGTCGCCGAGGGATTTACAGCATGCCTTGGCGTGTCTAGTTGGTAGTGTGGACAAACCCGCGCCCTAAGATCCAAGAAATGAACTGCCGACATTGTTAACATTTAATTCAACTTCTGGAAAACAGGGCACACGGTTAGTAACGTTTTGATGAAAGCCTCAGTTTAGTGTGTTGGACTAGATTTAGAAAGGGGCCAGCTCGTGTGTTGGAAAACCTCTGATTTATTCGTGTACCAGATGGAATTTTTTTAAAATTGAGAATGAACCTTGTTTTATATATATATATATATATATATATATATATATATATATATATATATATATATATATATATATATAAATATATATATATATATATATATATATATATATATATATATATATATATATACATATATATATATATATATATACATATATATATATATATATATATACATATATATATATATATATACATATATATATATATATAATATATATATATATATATATATATATATATATATATATAATATATATATATATATATATATATATATATATATATATATATATATATATATATATATATATATATAATATATATATATATATATATATATATAGCATATATGGGGGGCCCAAAAAAATATTTGCGGGGTGGCCCATTTTTTCTAGTTCCGCCACTGCCGTGGCATGATCTAGTATTGAAAAACTAAATAAATTCCAGTCATAAATCAATGGTGTCAAGTATGTAGAACATGACACCTCTATGGGGGGTGTCGGAAAGGTGTCTGGCAATTACTGAACACTTAGGTTAAACTTGTGGGTTAATCACGGTCTTGTTTAACGCTCATTTATGATTCCGCTAAACCTGGATACCTTCAGCGTTAAAATCAATACTTGGTTTTTCCCTAAACCCAGATTTTAAAAAAAAACAGCAGAAACAAAAGAGTTCCAATGTTAGAGCACTACACTACCTAGTTGTACGCTCGCTACGTCATAGACCCCGCGCAACCAAACACTTCCGTTCAGCTAAAAATTGTTGTGATGTAGGCCTAGACTATTCTAGACGCCTTGTTATGTTTATTTTGGGGTGTTCCTTTATAAAAAAAAATATACCTCAAAAGTATTATGGACTTGATTTAGTAGACATATGTTTCACATAACATTATAGACTTCAGAACATGGATATGTACATACAGCATTATGTAATCACAGTATCGGATACATAAATATGCTGAATAGGTTGTTTGTTCGTTGTTTTTTTTTTTTTTTTTTTTTTGTTGTTTTTTTTTTACAGTAGTAAACTGTATAGAAACTCTACATAGCTTATTAAGTTGAAATTTAATCTATTCCGTCAAAGTTTCTAAAATTACTAAATCACTAGTTCAGTTGCATACAACGTCAAAACGATCTGACCGTCTGTACAACGTAGCACTGTTTTACCTCAAAACAATGCCTATGTTATTTAACACACAGTTTTTGGCATTGTCTCAAAAAGGAACAGAGACAAATAGAAGCAGACAGACGGAGAGAGGGGGGGGGGGAGGGAGAATAAGAGAGACAGGGAGGGATGGAAAGAGGAGGAAAAGGGAGAGACGGTGAGAGATAGAGGACAGTGAGGTATGGAGAGTGGTAGGGGAGGGATTAAAGGACAAAGAGATGGACGGAGAAGAAGAACTGTAGAACAGAGAAAAAATGCTTGGAAAAGGGCAAGCGGTACACAAATATTCCTGGCTTAATTATTTTAAAGAAAAGTTTTTTTTTTTTTTTTTTTTTTTTTTTTTTTATATTTTGGAAACTGTTTATCTCCCCATTTTGACGTGCAGTAAAAGACGAGTATCAGCCCCTGTCGAGGCCTGAATATTTCCAGGCAAGTGTCACACCTACAGCCCCCGTCTCATGTGTCAGACCTGCGTTTGTTTTTCTACTGACGTCAACAAACTGACGGTTGAATAATTGAAACATCGGCCTCTTGCCCTGTTAGTGGCTTAGGGGCTGACTCTGACAGACCTCGGGGGTTCTCACGTTGTGGCCAGAATTGGTGGCCATTCAAACTGTGGCCAGAATTGGTGGCCATCAAACTGTGGCCAGAATTGGTGGCCATCAAACTGTGGCCAAACTTTGTGGCCCTCAAACTGTGGCCAAATTTTGTGGCCCTCAAAGTGTGGCCAAAATTTGTGGCCCCCAAACTGTGATCAAAATTTTTTGGCCCTCAAACTGTGGCCAAAATGGTGTGGCCCCCCAAACTTTGGCCAAAATTTGTGGCCCTTAAACTGTGGTCAAAATTTGTGGCCCTCAAGTTGTGGTTAGAATTTGTGGTCCTATAACTATGGCCATATTTACTGGCCCTCAAATTGTGGCCACATTCTTTGGTCCGCACACTGTTGCCAGATTATGATCTGGCATTATGCTTAAACAACCTGCCGCTTTTTACACCAAGCTTTTCATATCTAAACAAATAACAAATGAATAAAACACTGCAAGAAAACACTTAAATATGTTTCGACATGTTGTCGTCGTCAGATAAATCGATACTTTTTAATATTATAACATAACCGAGCAGAAAAATATACATTAAATCAAATATTATTTGAGCAATTTGTGTGATTATCTAAATAAAAAATGCTGAGTTTAGAGGAAGTCCTTACCCCTTAGAGGTCGAGGTCACCAAGATACATGTAAAAACTGTCATGCAATTTAAAATTCCAGCAAAACAAACACATTTAATGACGCACTTCGGCTTCGTGAAATCAACAGTCAAGAAATCAATGAAACAAATTTAAAATCGTTTTCTTATTTCTCTTTTTCAAATATAATGTCATGTTTAATTATTTTTTTTAAAATTGTGTTTCAATAATTATTTTTGGGGTATGATTATTTTTATAACTTCCTTTTTGAATAGTTATTTAAATTAGAAGTAAAAATAGTATCCGTATTAAAATATTTTAAAGTTTTGGCCATTTCATTTCAAAATGGTCGTGTTATTATTTAAACGGGCCACATCTTTACAAAGTTTAGAACCTCTGACGTTGAGAACAGACGTGTAGCCTGGCCAAGATGGAGGGCGAGAGTGTGAACAAGTTGCCAGGTTGGATATAAACAAAACAATTCCCGATCACATGGTTTGCCAGGTGCCACTTCCCCCCCCCCCCCCCCCCCCCCCCCCCCAGTTGGTAGTTGTGATATGGAGGGGAGAAGTTGCCAGTTAAAGCTAGAAGCATCATGCGCACACACGTCTTTGGTGATTTTACAAAATAAATTTGAAAATTAAAAAAAAAAATAAAAAATACACAATTAATGAAAGTCTTTTTTTTTTTTAAAATTTGTTCTCTGGCGAAACACTACTTGTGTATCGATCTAAATTGTGTTTGAGGTTGTTAATTGATCATTATGTTGATTGAATTAATCTAACAAAAATTTGTAGTGAATGATGTTTCTTGACATTCGAACACTTGACATCAGCACTGCTAGAGAGTATTGGTACTATCGATGTCCGATAATAGACTCGTCCGAAAATAGGTGAGCTAATGTGTTGGTAGTAATGTAATCCCAAGTTTAGAGTTAGGGTCAGAAATTAGGGTTAGAGCTATGGTAGGATTCAGGTTTGGATTAGAGATAGGGTTACATTAGATATTATCAACTCAGACTTGTATTTAGTTAATCACCATTAATCTAGCTCCCCTTTTTAAAGAAGAACCCATTTTTGTCATAATTGGGCACTCGTGTATAACACATACCCCAACGTTCCCTCTAAGGGGATAAAGCTATTGTGTAATTTGTGTGCGCGGTGTTTTTACAAGTCTTGAACTAAGATATACATGTCTACAAATTTACTGCGCGGCAGTGTCAAAACTACTGCGCGGCCGCGCAACCGCGCACCTTAGAGGGAACATTGACATACCCTCTTTTTTTTTAACGTGGAATCATCTAGAAAGTTGTGTCTGTTAGGCCAAAGTTCGTCTGTTGCTTGATTGACCAGTTCCCCCCCCCCCCTGTAATTTAGACAATTGAGCTCTCCCGTCTGCTTTGTTTTTTTCCATAGCGTGCCGCCTTGATTGCTACCATCAGCCGTCTTATGTCGTCTACCTCCCCCAGCCTTCCACCCCCGTCTCCCCCCGTCCAGATGGATCCGTCCATAATCCCGTCAACCGAGGGGATATAATTGGCTATTTGGATGGGCCCAAACAGCAACTTTACACACCAGCGTGTTTACTTTCCCCCAGCGAACGAGAACTCTAATGCGGGGATAATGAATTGTGGACAACACAATGTTTTTACCTTGCTGTGTTTTTTTTCTTTTGTTTTTTAAACAAACATTCACAGCATTGTTCTAAACCTAGAATCTATATCTACTTTGCCAAGCATTGTTCTAAACCTATATCTACTTTGCCAAGCATTGTTCTAAACCTATATCTACTTTGCCAAGCATTGTTCTAAACCTATATCTACTTTGCCAAGCATTGTTCTAAACCTATATCTACTTTGCCAAGCATTGTTCTAAACCTATATCTACTTCGCCCAGCATTGTTCTAAACCTAAATCTACTTTGCCCAGCATTGTTCTAAAACTATCTCTACTGTGGCCAACATTGTTCTGAACCTATATCTACTTTGCCTGAAAATTTTCCGTTGAAACATAAATCTCTAATGTGTTTTTTTTTTAAAACAGTAGGCTCTTAATGTTGCAGACCGTTGCTACATAAAAGGAAAATTTCATGTCCATTTCGATGATTAGTTCAGTTTGAACCTATTTAGTCGCTGTTAGTGTTTCTTCCAGACTTTTTTCTCCGGGGGGGGGGGGGGGGGGCGGTAGACTTTCTTCGGGGGGTGGGAGGCAGACACTGTTAAAAGTATATATTTTCTATATAAATTATATAAATTGTATTTCGTCCAGGGGGTGAAGGGCGGTAGACTTTTTTCCCGAAGACATGCCTGGAAGAAACTCTGGTCGCGGTGTACTTACATTCATCTTACAACGTAGATCCATTTGGACGTATACGTCTGCTAGATGAACCAAGAGATGTACAAAAACAATATAGTATAGAAACCAGGGTTAATTTTTTTTCCTGATTGTTTTAAATGTCGTTTGTCTTTGGCGCGTGCCAAAGAAAAATCAACTTTTGTTTTAAGTGATGAGGGTTAAGGTGGTGTATAAATAAAATAGTCGTGTTTTTTTTAATTGTCTAGTGTATCGTCTGATCCATGTTTAATTTAGAACCAGCAGCTTTTCGTTGTACACACAAGTGTCATCTTTAAAAGTTGTACGGCCTACATTACAGCTTCCCTCCTCAACCACACACCACACACACACACGCTGACATACGTTTACACACACGCTCTCTCTCTCACACACACACACACTGTGCCTCACTTCAAATGTTTGACTTGAATTCAAGTGTCCCCCACTAAAGATGCGTGGCCTACTTTCATGACCTACCCATCGCCCATTGACCTACAAATACAAACAGTGTGTGACCTATATTTCGTGTATACCACTAAATCAATATGACATACAAACTTGTTTTTGTTGTTGTATTATTTTACATGTTTTATGCTTTAGTACATAACATCATCTGTCACATTATTAAAAAAAAACTTAATCGCACGTAATATAAGGCTAAACCCACTAATGCCACCTCTTTCTACCAGAAAAATCCGTCAATATACGGTTGACTTACCATGAAAAAAAAATGTACCTAAAGACAAATCAAAGAAACTCTACACGTGTTTTATAATCGATCAGCTTTGATGCAAACTCGTCTCCAACGGGCGGAAATGTCTAGCTTTTTCTAATGCGTGGTGGAGTGGTTCTTAACTTATGAATCGCCTACCCTAGATTTATTTTGTATCCGATTTTTGGTGAAACAATGATGTATATGATGTGCTCTGTGCTGTTTACAAGCGAAACCGGACCAAAAGTTTGCTTGGCAATAAACATGATCTAAAACTTGACCCTACAAACACAACAGAGAGTAAGACACCGATCTAATTGTGCATAGTCCTACCACGTGTGGTATAGGTACATGTTACTATAGTTTACAACAATGATACATCAACATGATTTATGAGCATAATCATTGGTTCAGGGATAGAGTTGACCTTTTCAAGCCTGAGTTGTTTTTGTTCATGTCCGTGGTATAGTGGGGGTCGTCACACAGTTCTTGTAGCATCTTAATTTCATATTTTCCCGTTGTGCCTACATAGGGCAGAGTTCTTCTGGTCAATGTCGTCGGCGTACAAGGGGATGGTGTGGTCAGCACTATGCCTTTGTTTCCCTAGCCTGAGCTAGGTACGCATTAGAGTGGAGTAGACTCCAGGACGTCCTACAGACTCGAACGCGGGATTCGAACTCGAGACTTTAGTAGTCGTAATCTCTACTATTCGACCACGTCGTCACCACTGTAGCATCTACAACAACTGCATTGTTGACGACGTGACCGAGAACGTGACCGAGAAAACGTGACATTTGTTAAGCGCGAAACGTGACATTTTTTATCGAGAAAACGTGCCATTTTTCTACCTAGAAAACGTGACACTTTTTTAATCGGGAAAACGTGACATTTTTTTACCGAGAAAACGTGACATTTTTTTTACCGAGAAAACGTGACACTTTTTGCCGAGAAAACGTGAAATTTTTTACCGAGAAAACGTGATATTTGTTCAGCGAGATAAGGTTTCGTTTATTTAGAAAGCGTGAGGTAAATCTAACCAGATATCCTAACGTTAACTTAATTTCCGAAAGAAATGATGTAAATGTAATTAACCTAACTAGTTAGTCACGTGCTTGGTTTCACAAGTCTTACAGGGGAGTACACAGTTGCAAAGGGAGTGAGGGGGAGGGGGGGAGATATAACTGATATAAATGATTAGCCCACCTGCCGATATGCTTGATTTAAATTTGTTGCGGGCATGCCCTAAGTGGTCATGCGCTAAATGGTCATCAAGTTATGGTTTAATGATTGGTAGGTTTGATTACACGAGGGGCGTCTTCACACTCAAACGTGTCATCGTTACACATGTGTAAACGATGTTATTGTAACACATCTGTATACCATGTTATCGTGCATGTGTATGGCATGTTATCATTATACATGGGTATAGCATGTTAACATTATATTTGTGCATAGGATATCACCATTTACTTCAGTAAAGGAAGTTATCATTAATATCTGAAGCATGTTATCGTAACACACACACACACACACACACACATATATATATATATATATATATATATATATATATATATATATATATATATATATATATATATATATACATGTCATTGTGCATTTGTATAGCATGTTATCTTTATGCATGGGTATACCATGTTAAAATTAAATTTGTGCATAGCATATCAGCATTACACTTCTTTATAAGAAGTTATCATCAAACCTCTGTATTGGCAGTTATCGGCGCCTATCAAAGGATGTTTACACAATTATAAACATCAATTATCATTAACAGAAACGGCCCGTGAACAATCAATGCTATTTAAAGCATTTTTTTTCTGCTCACCATGTGTGTGCATACGGTTGAGCACATGTTCGGGTAATCAAAGGCTGGATGTGCTCACCAATGAGGGCAAAAGGGGGGCGTGCATAGCTCGCCGATGGTGAGCGAATGAATGAGCTCGTCTTTGTAATTTCCCAATTATTACGTTTTTATCTTTCAGGCTGATCGGAATATTTTGTTCTATTGTCGACGTCTCTTTTACAATCGTGTCATTTTTTTACGTATTTTTTTAAACACCAATGTTCTTTGTGTTTAATGAAGTCAAGTGTTATGGGCGTTATAGGAGTTTAATATAAAGTAACATCAGTGTTCAATTTAGGGGGGGGGGCGAAATATATTTACTTTTATAGAGACACATGGTCATAAAAACTGTAGTCATATACTATAACACTAGGCGTCCAGGAGCATTAACAAGTCTACAATGTTTGTGTTAGACTAATAAGCCTAATGGCTGTGCTAGGTATATATTAAGGTATTCATAAGCCTAATAACTATGCTAAATCTACTGGGGTACTAATAAGCCTATCGGTTGTGCTAAACTTAATCGGGTAATAAATAAGCCTAATGATTGTGCTATGCATATTAAGTACTAATTAACCTTACGGTTGTACTAGGCTTCGTGGGATATACATAATATGCTGAAATGTTGTCCTTGGTGTACTAAGTAACTTAAAGTTTATCGTAGACGATCTATGGTACTATGGGGTACGGGAGGGACTTAAGCTACTCATTAGCACGCTCGTCCTTGGCTTTTTAACCTATAGCCAAACCAAGACTTGCCTAACCCCCGTCCCTGTGGTAATCACTGAAGACACCTACTTATCATTCCTAACATTGTTCTCCCATTAATTGCCCACAATCAACCTGTATCCTCGTGTATTTGAATGCCCTCACCCACCCCTCGTGTTATCTCAGGGGAGTATAATCCCGCCTACCTATTGTATATTCGTTGATATCAGGGTGCGGTTATGGATGGATGGGGGGGGTGACTAGATATGTACATGGAACAATTCTGCACTTTAGCCGACAAGAATAATTGCAGTAATGAGTGACCCGGCCAAGTCCCCATTATCCCAATTAAAATGATTCGCCAACAAGGCGCCGTACAGCGGAAAACGCAGGTCATCATGACCTCACGCTCCTTTTTGAAATACGTGGTCTGTTAACAAAAATAGTTTTTTTGTTTGTTTTTTAAACATGTCGGTTAATTGGTTGAGTATTGTTTTGGAGTCGTCATAAAATGGGTCGGTAACAGGGGTCAGTTACAGAGGTCAGTTGCAAGGGTCACTTCCATGGATCATTTACATAAATGAGGGCTAGAGCCGTGGTAGGACTTGTGTAGTGAATGGGTTTGGGAGCGAGTTAACGTTATCATTAGCAAGTTAAACTAGTTTGTAGTTCTCTCCCCTTGATCTACTTGTATTTCTCCCTCCGAATCTATTTGTTTTTCTCTTTTAATTTATTTCCCCTAATATATTTGTAGTTCTCTCCCCTAATCTGTTTGTTGTTCTCTCCCCATAATCTATTTGTAATTCTCTCCCTTATCTCACCCCCCTTTTAAAAAAGCCCATTATTTGCGAAAAAATCCAGCACTATTAAACTGTATAAAAGTTCCCCTTTAAGAACTAACGACCCATCGGTCAGGCGAAGTAGAGTTTATATGTTTCTAGACCAGTACATGAAGGCTCGTGTGGTCAGCATTCTGTCCAGCTGGTATACGATACTAAACGTGTGGACATCCTGCAGACTCTAGCCCGAACTGAGATCCGAACTCGAGACTCTCGGGCTAGCAGTGGAGTGTTCTACCACCCTACCACTCTACTTCAACTGCCCTAAAGATCTTTAAGTCTGAACCGGGAACTTTACTTTTTATAGTTTATCAAAGTAATGTGTTATATTTTTTTAAATATATAACTTTCAGCGCGGCAAAAAGTTTTGGCAAAAATGGTGTATTTTATGTCTGTCTGGCTTTGAAATTCATGAAGGCATATAATTCACTCTTTAAACCTACAGCTGGAATGTTGATAGTTATAAAAACATTTTTTAAAATGTATGTGGCTCCGTCAGCAATCAAAGAAGTGGCATACAACATCAATGCCTGGGACTACTTTCACACGCGGCGCGTACATCTGAAAACCTGAGCACTGTCTAGCACAGTCTAGCACTGTCTAGCACTTGGCGCGGTGTTTTATAATAGGCGTAGTTAGACAAGAGAGGCGCCCTTCCATTAGAGGCTGGTCGCTTCGTTAAGATACACGGGCGTCAAGTGGACGACAGGGAAGATGTCGTGTCCTGAATTATAGATTGGAGTTGGAGCAATATACGAATGTAACCCCCTCCCCTCTTCCCTATTTGTTGTTGTGAGTTTTAGTTTAGTTCAAGAGCAAGATTTGATTATGCAAGATTTTTTTTTATCTGGAAGGACGTTATAGTTTAGAGTCGTGTTTTTTTTTTCTCTTTCTACTAAATCACTGTGTTCAAGGTTATGAGGTGCGTATTAGCGTCAGAATAATAGTATCGCTACAAGTATAAACAGTAGCCTAGAATACGTCAGAACGGTGCATTGATGATTTTATAACAGATTTTATAATAGATATTCTCTATCTCCGGAACAGTTTCTACTGACAGCAAATACAGCAACAATAAAAGCTGTCCACGCTGTTATTTAATGTGGACCTGATTGCGATTGTGTTAAAATAAAAACCAATTCGAAAGATAACACCTTCTAAAGGTTCGGTTCACTTGATTGGTTGGGCAAATTCTGTGTATTGCATGATGTGTTGCGTATACATAGCAATTAAACGTTTCACACAGGTAAACATAAAAATAGACATAACGTTCATAATGTTATGTAGACGAAATCCTCCCTCCCCCTTCCGCCATCCACTCTCATTCCATCTCTATTCACCCAAACAATGCACCCAAACAATGCACCCTATCAATACACCCCAGCAATACACCCCCATCAATACACCCCCATTAATACACCCCCAGCAATGCAACCCCATCAATACACCCCCAGCAATACACCCCCATTAATACACCCCAGCAATACACCCCCAGCAATACACCCCCATTAATACACCCCCAGCAATGCACCCTATCAATACACCCCCATTAATACACCCCCAGCAATACACCCCCAGCAATACACCCCCATCAATACACCCCCACCAATACACCCCCACCAATACACCCCCATTAATACACCCCCAGCTATGCACCCCCGCAATGCACCCCCAGCAATGCACCCCCCCAACTAACCATCCACCTCCCTGTACCACTCCACCCCATGCTAAACCTTGGCTACCCAGGTCCCTTAACTCTTACACTAAATCTCCTAAGATTAGTTTAACCCTGCACATTGAACTCGATGTTTTATTTTAAATCCTGTTGTAATTTCTTTTTATTATTCTGAGCCTATTCCTGATCCATCAGTTCATTCTATTTACACTAAAAAATGTTTCTAAGTGCATGCGCAGTTGCCAATGTGCATTTACGTTTGACAATAAAAAAAATATTTTAAAAAAACCAACCTAGACTCGTCTAAGTTTAGTTTTTTTCTTTGTTTTGTTATCTCGCTTTTCCTGTACAGTCGCTAAAAGCTCAGTAATCCTCAAACATTTGAGTGCACTACCCCTCGAGCTGCCAGACGATGTACGTGTGTTACACGACACGTTTGTTTTAAAAATATTGTCCTTATTGATCGATTGATTACAGAACAGCCTAGTTCAACCAGGGCACTGAGTACCCCTGGAGGTGGTCGGCCTTAGCCCAAGATTGAGAACCGCCGGGCCAGCTAACAAGATGAAACCTACATTTCGATATCTTCCCATGTGAATATAACCGATGAGATAGGATTTACATAGTTACTGCTAATTTACTTTAGAGGATTTCCCTCCCCCTTTTTTTGGGGGGGGGGGGGGGGGCTGTGGAAATAATAGGGTCTCTGGTAATGTAAATATACTTTTGTTCAAACGCGATTTGGTAGTTTTTTTTTTTATATTTAGATAGTCGAATGTTCTAGAAAATATGGGACGCGATAGTTAAGTCGGAATGGGCAATTACAGTTGGAAAAAAAAAGTATTTGAATTATGTGTTTTTCGTATTGGGTTGTGTTAGGGTGAGGAAGAGTAAAAATGGATAATAAAGAGGCCATTATGGAGTGGGTGTGTGGGATGGGGGGGTGGGGTGGGGGTGGGTAGTATTGAGGCCATTATGGGGTGGGGATGTGCGATGGGGGTGGGTAGTATTGAGGCCGTAATGGGGTGGGGATGTGGGGTGGGGGTGGGTAGTATTGAGGTCATTATAGGGTGGGGGATGGGTAATTGTGTGATCATTATAATGGTAGGGTAGGGGTGGGTAATATTGAAGTCATCATGGAAATTAATTACAGAATGTAGGTTAGACTCATTTATTTTTTTAAATGTGGGTTTATTTTCTGGTTTGGATAATTACAACATAGGTTAGGGTTGGGTTAGGGCGAGGAAGAGTAAAAATGGATAATAAAGAGGCCATAATGGGGTGGGTGTGTGGGATGGGGGATGAGTAGTATTGAGGCCATTATGGGGTGGGGATGGGTGATCATTATAATGGTGGGGTGGGGTGGGTGATATTAAGATCATTATAATAGTGCGGTGGTGGGGCGGGGGTAATATTGAGGTCATTATAAGGGTAGAGATGGGGATGGGTAATCGTGTGATCATTATAATGGTGGGTTGGGGGTGGATAATATTGAAGTCATCATGGAAATTAATTACATAATGTAGGTTAGAATAATTTTTTTAAATGTGGGTTCATTTTCTGTTATGGATAATTACAGCATAGGACATAAAAAAGAATTTACTCGTTAAAGTGTTTCATGTTTTCAAGGGCAGCGTTAAAATAAAACTATGTAGAGAACACGAGAGTAGTTTCTAGGACCTAGATATAATAAATATAACGTTGTGGTTCTAGCTCTTTGTCAGAATAAACTCATGGAGAAATGAGAATAATATTTGGGGGCATAATAGGCTTAGTCCGGTCGATATTTGCGGGAAACGTTATCACAAAATGTTCTAGCAGTTTATCTTCATCTAGATGCTAAAAATAGATATGTGGTTAAATAATAGACCCTCCCCCTGCCTCCCTCCCATAGCCCTAACAGTAGCTGAAGCCATATTAGGTTAAGTAGCCATGGTTTTGTATCTATTGTAAACACGATTTGTTCGCCCTCCTGTTAGCTGTTAGTGGTACCCTTCAGTACCCACTATATTTAGCTTTTCCCATAGCACTACCCCCAGTACTAGATCAAGTAGCTACTACAAATAGCTGTTAGCGGTATCCATAGTGCCTATTATAAATAAATATTTATCCAATCATCGTCATCATCTTTTCCCGTTCGTGCCCAAGACATATGGGGCAGATGAAGTTCATCTGTTGCCGAGACCTCGGCAATACCCACTATAAATAGATATTGGCGGTATCCCCAGTACCCACTATAAATAGCTTTTAGAAGTATCCTCCAATACCCACTATAAATAGATGTTTGCGGTACCTCCAGTACCCACTATAAATAGATGTTGGCGGTACCCACCAGTACCCACTATAAATAGATGTTTGCGGTACCTCCAGTACCCACTATAAATAGATGTTGGCGGTACTCACCAGTACCCACTATAAATAGATGTTGGCGGTACCCACCAGTACCCACTATAAATAGATGTTGGCGGTACCTCCAGTACCCACTATAAATAGATGTTTGCGGTACCTCCAGTACCCACTATAAATAGATATTGGCGGTAACCCCAGTACCCACTACTAATAGATGTTGGCGGTACTCACCAGTACCCACTATAAATAGATGTTTGCGGTACCTCCAGTACCCACTATAAATAGATGTTTGCGGTACCTCCAGTACCCACTATAAATAGATATTGGCGGTAACCCCAGTACCCACTATTAATAGATGTTGGCGGTACTCACAAGTACCATTTTAAGTAGCTGTTAGGTACCCATAGTACCCATTGTAAATAGCTTTTAGCTGGGACTTTCAGTATTTACCATAAATAGCTTTCAGCGTGAATAGCCTGGGGGGAATCGATGGCTGTTCTGCACGAATTGTCGTTTCCTTGTCACATCGCTTTAGGACCGGAAGTGGCGTGTTCAAGTCGTCTGCTAATGATGTTGTGTTTTGTTCTACTGGCGAGGGGAGAGTTGGACGCTTGGTTTAGCTTTAATTCTAACCGAGATTTGATGTATACGGATTATGTAGTAAGATTATTACTGTAACAATAAAACAATTGAGGTTTGATTTGGGAGGGGGAGGGGGGGGGGGGGTCTTGATCTTAGACATTTTGCTACGGAGGGCATTTAAAACTTCTTAGGTAAAGGGGTGGGGGGAGCAAGCATGAAAATGATTATAAAAGTATTTGATATTAAAGCATAATATTATTTCTATTTCTTCCGTGTGTGGGGGGGGGGGGGGTCGATGGAAGCGTCCCCTCCTCTCCTAACGACAGCTGCCTGGGAGAAAATAAGGGAGGGGGGGGGGGGCGGAGATTTGAAATCGGGTTTAGAAAACATGGTTGTGATTCTAATGTGCAAGACTTACATGGAAAATCCATTAGATGGGTACCTGAGTCTTTCAAAACAAAAAAACGACATTGTCACTTTTAAGAGTCATCGAAATGGATGTTCTGTGAGCGTAACTGCTTTATAATACTTCACAGTTAAAGTGAAGTCTGGTGTTGCTAGTTGAATTACCCCTGAATCTATTTAGACAATCTCAATTTAATCATCGGGATTACCGTAAACCTAACTCAAACTTTAAGCCAGAAACTATAATTAGCCACAACAAAATGTGACAAAGCTTTGCTTCAAAAAAAGATGCATTAAGTGCATGTTCCATTTTCAAATCCCCCCCATCACCTTGCTCACACCCATCACAAAGTCTAGAAAGCTACATTCTAATAGTGGGATTCTAGTCGGCAACGCCAACTGCAGACAATTTATTTCTCAACCCCAGATATGCATAGAGTTCTCATCAAATCTTGAGCGAGTTATTCCAACCCTCAAACATATCCACATAACTAGCTCGGGTCTTTCAATCACTTAAACATATCCACATCCACAGTAAGGGTATTTTCAATCCTCAAACATATCCACACCCATATCCACACCCATACCCACACACATATCTACACACATATCCACACCCATATCCACACCCATATCCACACCCATATCCACACCCATATCCACACCCATATCCACACCCATATCCACACCCATATCCACACCCATATCCACACCCATATCCACACCCATATCCACACCCATATCCACACCCATATCCACACCCATATCCACACCCATATCCACACCCATATCCACACCCATATCCACACCCATAGCACGGGTCTTTTCAACAAACATATCCCCATCCCTAGCAAGGGTCTTTCAAGCACTCAAACTCCATGCCCATGAAATTCCTGATTTTTACAGGGCCCATAATTTACAAATGCTGACAATGAATGTCAGTTTTTTAAACATGTTATATCTGACACGAGGCCAAGGACAGAGAATATTTTTTGTTGTTATAACGATCTTCAGATTGTGATAAGGAAATTAGCGGGCGCTGAGTGTTGCAAGGATGAGCTAAAAAGTGAGATGTATAAATAAAGGGAAGGAACAAATTGAGAATTGATTATCATTACAACATGGAGACAACTCTGCTAAAATGCATGAAAGAAATTCTTGCACAAAGAAAATACAATAAATAGATCTTCTAGAATGTATAATTTATATTAAAATAGGAAAAAAATAAAGATTAAATATAACCTTGAATATAATAGCTAATTTAACAAATTATCTAGAAAGCAATTTTTAACTTCTTATTTATAATGTGTGGATTTCAAGGAATATGGTTTGGGGGTATGGGTTATTGATCGTTTTTAACCTTATTGATTGCGTAGGTTGATTTTTAAATAAAATGTACATGTCCTGGATTCAAGCAAGGATACTCGGCAGACCAAACATTAAGGGTACCTGACCTCTAGCCATGTGTGTCCACCTTTTCATGGCCTATTGCTTTGTGACTTAAACAACTTGTGTTCATGTTTACAACGATCAACCGATCATCAGATTTGTGGCATGTTTTATGTCTACGTAACATCATCCATGACAACACCTACCCATTCTATACATAGCCAAAATCCCTTTCCATATCATAAATATCTGCCCCCTTTTATAATACATAGGCTAACACAGAGGCGTAGCGACCCTTCCCGGCGCCCGGGGACATACTTTCAATTTGGCGCCCCCTTGGGAGCAAATTTTCGATTTGCACCCCCCCTCGAACTTTTCATTTGCACCCCCCCCCCCTCAAACTTTCAATTTGGCGCCCCCCCTAAGGTCGGCGCCCGGGGACATATGTCCCCCCCCCCCGCCCCCCCTCGCTACGCTACTGGGCTAACAACATCCCCCCCCACACACACACTCCAACCGTATACCTTGTCCCCTTCCCTTCAGCCAACAGCCAACCATTTGTCACGAGGACATCACACCGACATTGTCCAGGACGACAAAGACCGAATCTGCAATCTTTTTGTCCAGACCCCCACATCCATACCCCATTTTCAAGAACCTTCCCCGCAGGCGTTGAAATATAAAAGTCACTGCGCATGTCCGCAGCCGCTTCAAGCGTCATATCCGTTCTAGGTGTCATGGCCTTTACCTGACACGGGCGACAATACCTCCAATGTTGCGGCCGTTGCTGGTTCTGACACGAGTTGCGTTACGGCATTTCCGGTGCCAGGGGATTGCCCTGCTAGAGGACTAAGGATGTGCTACAATATAACAGGAGGGTTGTGTTCGTTTGTATACTTGAGGGTGGGGGGGGGGGGGGGTCAGAGTTTACATACATGGGGTAGTGCATGGCTAGGAAATCTTTTATGTTAAAATGGCCCATGTTATTATTTTATGGTCGGCGTAGTCGAGTCGGTAAAGCTCATGGCTGCTAAAGTTCGAACCCTCGGGCAGATGAGGCTCGTTAGCTGGGGACAGCCACTCTTCTAGAAGAGACAACTCCAAAATCAAACAACTGCTGCCTTGTAGTTTGTTCTTGGTTGGACAAAGGCTATGGAAGCAAATCCAAAAAGAGAAGCAGGCTGAAATCGGAGTCAATGGTCTCAATGGCGGATAAACAGTTGACACGTATACTAAATACTTAATTGTGTTGAATGGGATCCCTTCCAACACTAAACTTAAGAACAAAGAAGATTATTTTCTGATCACTAACCTACTTTAATAGCTCCGGGTAAAAATTCATACCCTCTTTATTTGATACATGTCTAAATCGATGTTCAGAAACAAGTCCAATCTAAGCTGACGTGGAGCCTTGTTGTGAAATTTCTGCCAAGCTTCATCCTCTTTACAAAAAATGTGTATTTTTCTGCACTTTCGTTGTGTATGTTTATGACTATTTTAGCCAGCAGAGAAAGAGCTGCTAACGGCGTAGTTCTATTTGTTTCATTAAAACAAACACATACTTTGGATGTTAAGCTTTTAAACAAACGTATACAATGGGAGCCTGTTTCTTCAACAACAAAGATCTGAAAAAAAAACACAAAAAAATCAAATCTATAACATAACCCCAAACTCTTTGTTTCCAAGACGCTAAAATGGAACTCCCAATTTTTTTTAGCACGGCGAGCTAGTGCATTCTGTATTATTCTTTTCATCAAGTCAACACATTGAGCCAGGTTTTTTGTTGTGTTGTTTTGTTTTGCCGGCAAGCTGCAACTTGTTATCCTGGGTCTCCGCCACGTTAACCAGACATCCCTTGCGTGCGAGTTGTCCTTTCTTGACAGCCGCTTTACCGCCATTGTTTCTTGCGCGTCCGGGATTGGGGAAAAAAAAGTTCATGATTGCCTTGTGCCTGGATTGTTTGTTTTGCAGCGCCTAGAAAATAAACTATATATATAATGTGTTTGTATGTATATAGGGCCTCTCTCTCTCTATATATATATATAAATATGTATAGGGTTATATATATATATATATATATATATATATATATATATATATATATATATATATATATATATATATATATATGTACGTTGTAGCCTTTTGTTTACACATATATTCGAGGCAAGTATGACTTCAACCATTTTACCTAACACCTGTAAAGATCCACACCCCGGATATTGCAGCAGCGGTGCAGCGGATTATCGGATTAAGCATTGCCCCGTCTAGTGTCATCGTCTAACCGCTGGATTAGATTCGCTTCTTTGTGTCCTCGGCTATAGGATACCATCTATCTAGTGAACTAGTCCCGTCGTAATTCCGTTAACAGACCCCCCCCCCCCCCTTTTTTTCTGATCACATTGACTCAAACACTCACAGTATTTATTCAACAGACCAAGACTTTTTCTGTAACTAAGACCACCACAATTCTGTTAACGAAGCCCCTCCAATGTAATACAAATAACCAATTTTTAAAAGTACAAACACACGCGTGCTATGTGTCAGGTCACCGTGACATACATTTACGGACATGTACCTCGTTATTCTCATAATCCAATCAACCCCCCCCCCCCCCCATAGCACACACCTCCCTTCCGTCCTGTCACAATTGTACCCTCCTGACAATGCTGTTTCCGGTACACATGGATATCGTCTTGTATTATGCACTTAAGACCAGTCCTCGCCTGAACAGTGTTGAGGTACTAGGAACCACGCTTGGTAGAACTGAGCATAAACCTTATCCTAGTTTTTATCATTTCTCTAGACTCTTGTGAGTCCGTGTAGTCAAGTATTACATTATGGGAGTGATGATTCAAAATGTTGCAATGCCGGTTATAATCCAGCCTAAGTTGCTAGCCAAAAGTACCTTTTAAGACACTTGCCCATGTATGAAAGGCTACTTGAAGAGAGATATAGTTTTGGTGTGAAATGAGACCGGACCTCTAAACACAATATTTGCATGTGCTAAGCCTATGTCCATCAAATTTTGATACCCTGCGACTCAGACTTGTCTTCCAAATCTGGACTCCTAGCTACATGCACACCATCAATCCATCTGCCCTTTCTTTTATGCACACCATCAATCCATCTGCCCTTTCTTTTATGCACACCATTAATCCATCTGCCCTTTCTTTTATGCACACCATCATTCCATCTGCCCTTTCTTTTATGCACACCATCATTCCATCTGCCCTTTCTTTTATGCACACCATCATTCCATCTGCCCTTTCTTTTATGCACACCATCAATCCATCTGCCCTTTCTTTTATGCACACCATCATTCCATCTGCCCTTTCTTTTATGCACACCATCAATCCATCTGCCCTTTCTTTTATGCACACCATCAATCCATCTGCCCTTTCTTTTATGCACACCATCATTCCATCTGCCCTTTCTTTTATGCACACCATCAATCCATCTGCCCTTTCTTTTATGCACACCATTAATCCATCTGCCCTTTCTTTTATGCACACCATCATTCCATCTGCCCTTTCTTTTATGCACACCATCAATCCATCTGCCCTTTCTTTTATGCACACCATCAATCCATCTGCCCTTTCTTTTATGCACACCATCATTCCATCTGCCCTTTCTTTTATGCACACCATCAATCCATCTGCCCTTTCTTTTATGCACACCATTAATCCATCTGCCCTTTCTTTTATGCACACCATCATTCCATCTGCCCTTTCTTTTATGCACACCATCATTCCATCTGCCCTTTCTTTTATGCACACCATCATTCCATCTGCCCTTTCTTTTATGCACACCATTAATCCATCTGCCCTTTGTGTAGTTTCCTTCTGTGGTTTTGGTTACACACCACGTTTAATGCTCAAAAGTCTCCGACACTATGAATGGGCTAACTAGCTTTAACCCTGAATCCTAATCCCTATCCTTAACCCTGAACATACCATAATCTTAACCATTACCATAACAGCTCTCCATGCAGTAAAAAATATCAATATTATACGGTAGTTACCTTTCATTCATACCGACGTACTTTAAAAAGGAAAAACTAAGATAAGAAATATAAGACAATCTTGATCGTAAAGAATGGTCTAAATCCTGCTCCTTCACGCTATAAACTAAACTTCCGGTTTACCGTGAAACTTTTCCCTTCAAATATTGATCCTCCATTGATAGTATCTGGCTCGCCGCGTCACTTCCGCTCTGTCCCACTCCGTCTGTCTAATCTTTAAATTGTGAGATCGCTTGCGGTCTGTTCACGTAAGGGGCGGTTATCCTGTGCTTGCTGATGGCCCTCAGTCACATAACTCCGGCCATTGATGGCCTTCAGACATCAGGGAATGGCCAATGATGGCCCTCAGCCACAAACACTGGCTGATGATGGCCCTTAGACCAAATGAATAGCCACTTCTGTCGAGTAAAAACTCGTACTCTGAAAAGCGTGTAATGTGATTAATTATACTTTGGCTAATGCGCCGTGTAGAGAGCTGATCAATATATTTTTATCCAGCGACTGATAATCTTACATCATAACACCTCCTTAAGCTCAAGTCTATGAAGGGGATATAATTTATCTCACAGCTATTCCTAAAGATAACATTAACCCATACGCTACCCATACAATCGAATCCTATTGGCTATAGCATACTCTGTTATGATCAGAACTATTTGATGTGTTCTGATATCTTCTGATTTACATGCTGTGTGTGTTCAAAAGTTTTTGAGGTTTTTTTTTTCCTCTACTAGAAGAATTGATTGTAGATGTATATTTGAACAAAAATGCTCCGTTTGAACCTTTTGAAGAAATTATTATGTTCAAACATGAATTTATAATAAGGACATTTTTTTTCGTATTCAGAAAAAATACAAATCTTAATAAGTCTGTGAATAAGAATTTTTACTTTACCTTAGTAAATTGAGATCAATCAATGAAGTTTTTAATGTAAGGAAACAAAGCGATGTAAAGTTGGTTAACAAGAACGTCTTTTGTCAATCTATAAGCAGACCATCCTTAAAGCCTAACTTCTCTATAATCAGACAAAACTCAATCTAAATAAACCTAACCTCTTTTAGCAGCCTTAAGTTTTATCTACATAAACCCCAACCCCTCTGAAAAGACAAACAACTACATCAACCTCCCTTCTCTCTGGACAACCCAAAGTTGTATCTATATAAACCCCAACCCCTCTGAAAAGACAAACAACTACATCACCCTACCTTCTCTCCTGTCAGCCCAAAGTTTTATCTACATAAACCCCAACTCCTCTGAAAAGACAAACAGCTACATGAACCTCCCTTCTCTCTGAACAGATCAAGATTCCAGCTCTATGGAGACGAGTGACCTCTGCCCAGCGTGTCACCGACCTTTCGACAGCGGCAAGAAGCGGAAGTTGATCGACTCCTGCGGTCACGAGCGCTGCTACACCTGCATGTTCAACAGCGAGATCTGCCCCATCTGTGTCGCCCAAGGTAAGAAATGATTCTGGAATCTTCGAAACGTCTGCAGGCTGTATCGTCCGCAGGTTGTATCGCAGCAATGTATCTTGTTTGCATAGCTCCCCCAAGTATGTGTCGAACCCTATAGGGCTGGTAAGTAGGTCAGTAAACAGTTATATGGCTCATGCTGGTTTTATTGAGCCGTAGAACTGGTTGGTGACCTACTTACCAGCCCTATTGCGATTCAAGTTCAAAGTTCTGGTACTGGATCCTTTCTAATCTTAACCCTGACTCATGCCCTAATCCTGGTCATATCCCTTTTCCTGATCCAAGATTTAACCATTATCCTTATTAATGCAACTCTTAGCCATAACCCTCACCTTAATCCTAACCCTGACCTTAACAGCGATACCGACCGACAAAATTATTTATACACAATTGACGTTTTTATGAGTCTAAAAATCTCGTAAAATTTTGTTTTGATATTATTTTTTTTAACCACAAAGCTGCCTATAAAGGTGTCAAAACAAGCTTAGCTTTTTCAAGCAGGGATTTCACTTCAAGCCTATGTAATTAGTTCTCTCTGCCTCGTAAAGCTGTAGTTAATACGCGCGAGTTTTTCCATCGTCACGTAATAACAAAATAAAACATGTTGCAATAAAACGGGACACTTTGCTAGTTTATAGCTCAAAGCATGCTCGTAGCAAGACTGGACTTTACTAGTTTACAACTTTAAACTTGCTAACAATAAAAAACGAAATACAATGCTTAAATCACACAGATAGTTTGTATTATGACGGTAGACACTGCTAGCTTATAACTTACAGATTTCTTGTATCAAGACGATTCACTGTGCTCGTATAATTTTTGAAACTTGCTCGTTCATAAGACGGGGCAAGTTACTAGTTCTGAGCCTAAAATCTCATTCAAAATAAACCCATAGGCTTCGTGAAAGCTTTGCCTCGTTGGCAGACAAATAAAACTAAAAGTTTTCGACAGATTAAAACGTGAGCTCTTAAATCCAGTCCCGCGTGGATTTATCTTAGCAACACGTCAGAAAACTCTAGAACAAAGAGCTGAATTTTTAGATGGAGAACAAACATACAAAAAAAAATGTGAAAATTAAATCGATATTTGTCTACCTTTAACCTTCAACCCCCCCCCTCACGTGAAAGGTATCGGTCGGGTTTGTCTAGAAAATATAAGAATTAGCCTGACGTCAGGACCTGGTCGACTTGATGCCAGCGTGTGGAACACCTGTACAGGTGTGTCATCTCTGTGATGTAACAGGGGAGGAGCGTGCTGAAGGTGTTGTCTGGTGCCGGGCCAGGTGTAACCACGTGACCTGTGGAAACAGAATCATTGTAAACACAGGTCTAGAATCTAAAGCCAGGGGCGTTGTTACATCACAGGCCGGTTCTTTTAGTACTTTGTATAACAGTTGCCGGTTGTTAGACCGGTTCTTTGAGTACTTTGTATAACAGTTGCCGGTTGTTACATCATAGACCGGTTCTTTTAGTACTTTGTATAACAGTTCCCGGTTGTTAGACCGGTTCTTTGAGTACTTTGTATAACAGTTCCCGGTTGTTACATCACAGACCGGTTCTTTTAGTACTTTGTATAACAGTTCCCGGTTGTTACATCATAGACCGGTTCTTTGAGTACTTTGTATAACAGTTGCCGGTTGTTACATCATAGACCGGTTCTTTGAGTACTTTGTATAACAGTTGCCGGTTGTTAGACCGGTTCTTTGAGTACTTTGTATAACAGTTGCCGGTTGTTACACCACAGACCGGTTCTTTTAGTACTTTGTATAACAGTTGCCGGTTGTTAGACCGGTTCTTTGAGTACTTTGTATAACAGTTGCCGGTTGTTACACCACAGACCGGTTCTTTTAGTACTTTGTATAACAGTTGCCGGTTGTTAGACCGGTTCTTTGAGTACTTTGTATAACAGTTGCCGGTTGTTACACCACAGACCGGTTCTTTTAGTACTTTGTATAACAGTTGCCGGTTGTTAGACCGGTTCTTTGAGTACTTTGTATAACAGTTGCCGGTTGTTACACCACAGACAGGTTCTTTTAGTACTTTGTATAACAGTTGCCGGTTGTTAGACCGGTTCTTTGAGTACTTTGTATAACAGTTGCCGGTTGTTACATCACAGACCGGTTCTTTGAGTACTTTGTATAACAGTTGCCGGTTGTTACATCATAGACCGGTTCTTTGAGTACTTTGTATAACAGTTGCCGGTTGTTACACTTGAACATTACAAGTAGATCCAAGAACTGAAGTCTAAATATAGGACATGAATGCAGCATCCGGGTTTTGGGGAAACAACAATGTAGATGGTGCCGATAAAAGTATTTGTTGTAGATAAAACACAGTTAATGGCTTGGAAAGTTGAAAAATTAGAGCCACGTTTTCAACACACACAAAATAGTTGTGCAAATTTTACAACCCCGGAAGTATTTTTTAAAACAAATCACAATGATTGATCTGCGAATATCACAATTTCAACTTCCTTTAGCAACATTTAAAATAAACCGGGAGTGATCTCCCCTAAACTTTCTCGAATATTCTTATATAAAATAACAGGGGATGGGAACTCGGGCTATAGACATGATTTTTAATCCATTTTAAATACTTAAAGTTTTAAAAATAGAATAAAATCTCGTAGACAAATTAATTGCACACCAAGTGAACGCCGAATAAAAAAGCGCATAATAGTGCGCAATATTATTAGTACTTCTAAAATTTACATTAGTTTTTTGAGAAATCAAAAGTAGCGTAAATTACTACTTCCAGTCAACCGAAATTACTCAAAATTTAACAGAAGGTAGAGAATTAGATCTTTTACTTACATGTGAAATTTCATGTATCTATCTGAAATAGTACTCAAGTTATAGGCTTTTGAAAAATTCAAAGTAGGAAAAGTACCACTTCCGGTTATCGAAAATCGCTCAAAAGTTGATACGGATCTACGATTTTGATAAAATACTTATATATGAAATTTCATCAACCTAGCTGTAACGGTACTCAAGTTATCGTGTTTACACACGGACACACAGACACACACACACACACACACACACACACACACAGACATACGGACAAGATTGCAAAATTATGTTTTTCCGTATCAGTGAGGTGTAAAACGTCGAGATTTGTAAAAATCTCGATTTTTTTTTTGCACGATTACAATACTTTCTCTATACTACGTATATACGAGAAAGTAAAAAAAACCATGGTTATATCTCAACGAGAAAAATGGCCCGTTGAGGAAGGGTACAACGGGCGCTAGGCTGATAGTGCTGTCTCTTTTCTCTAAACTAAAACCAACCCACCCCCCACACACCACCCCCCACCCCCCCCCCCCCCCGACCCCCAGACACCACCCCCACCCCCCACCACACACCACCCCCAGCCCCACACACCATCCCCACCCCCCACCCCCACCCCCCACACACACCACCCCCTCCACACACCGCCCCCCACCCCCCACCCCTCCAACCCCCCCCCCCCTCCACCGCCCCCCCCCCAAAAAAAAACCATGTCTACCGTCCCATTCAACGAAATATAATTATATACTTTTTCCAGTGTCCGCCCCCTCCCAGAAAATTCTACCCCCGCCCCCGAAAATTTCAAGTACCCCCCACCCCTCTCCGGGGAGGAAAAAGTCTGAAAGAAACACTGAAACCAACCCACCCGCCACACACCACCCCCACCCCCCACACACCACCCCCACACACCCCCACCCCCCCCCCCACACACACACACCACACCCCCCCACCCCTCCACCCCCCCCCCCCCCCCCCCCCCCAAAAAAAAAAACATGTCTACCGTCCCATTGCAAGAAAACCACTTTTTAGATTAGACACATTAATTTTATTATAGAGTATCGATGAGGACATTTCTTTTGAGTTGGGGAGGGGGAGGGGCTCAGACGTTCTTACGTGGGGGGTGGGGCTTCGCCCCTACCCGAAGAATTGTATGCAAGAAACTCTTCACGCAAACCACTTAGATTAGACCAAATTGCCTTTGTATTGAATGTTTACTCGATAATCAATGACGTCATATAACTGTGCGCACTCTCTGGGTTTGAGATTATTTTCTACTCTGTGCGCTAAATGTGTCGACGTCATACTTCGTTTTTCGAATTACTATGCATGTTTTTAAATTGCTTGTCTTTTCTCTAGAGCGTTCTTGTCAGACAGATAGATAGATAGATAGATAGAAAGATAGATAGACAGACAGCGAAACTATTAGTATTAATATACAAATATTAAGCTGCATGTGCCGAGGTAACGGGATCGTGAACTCTACTTCACCTGCAATCTCAACAGCCATTTCCAAAAGGGATATAATTTTATTAAAAAAAAATAATCATAATTTTAAATTGTTAGAAAAAAGTGAAGATTTTTGGTTAACGTAAAAAAAAAAATAAACCCACACATTGTTTGGCTAGGTTATGACGGATACTGTGACTTAAGTACTTTACACGTACTCTACAACCAACTATACATACACGCAATGTTCTCATATATTTGGTTGCCTTTGTCACAAGGCGGACAAGAATCCATCTCAGCCTTCGGTACAGAACAATTAACTCGTTGTGATTTGAATAAACAATGGCAGGGGTTGGTTGGACTGTCGTGTTGTTTCTCGGTAGAGTTTTCGTGTTTTCGGTACTTTGTTGGTGATACATTGTCTGGGATAGAAAACTGTCTACTGTAGAAAGTTTTGAGAAACTTTTAGATTACAGGCCAAGGTAGTTTAGTCTGGCGAATTGAGTGATCGCTTGTATTTGGCATTTTAAATTTATTGAATATAGATAGTAACCATTACATTAATTTAAACATTAAGTGTAATTCAATATATAATTAATTTATTATTTTTCGCTTTCGTTTTTAAAATATAATATGTGAACATTGAAGGTATATATAATGAGACCTAAGAGAACTTCTCCGTTCTTAATAGTAATATTTCAGGGGATTACCTCCAACAGAGTTAAAGTATTAGACATCAACATGTTATGCGCCACATGAACCGTTCAATATGATTTTAGACTGATAGTCTTTCTGGATTTGCTTCCATAGCCTGTGTCTATTCAATAAAAAGCTACAAGGAAGCAGTTGTTTTATGCTGGAGTCTCTCGTGATGACGATGACGTTCCGTGATGACGTTGGCGTTCCGTGATGACGTTGACGTTCCGTGATGACGTTGACGTTCCGTGATGACGTTGACACCTGCCGCCGACTAGCTGTCAAGGCAGAGTGTATGTGGATTAGCGGGCCAAGCTTTAAAATCCATCTTAATCCACTTAAGTAATCCACTGAGGCACCTCGTTAACGATAAAGGCTTAGGGGACAAGTGGCTAATCCTGTACTTGAATTATTCCCCCCCCCCCCCTCTCCACTTTCATTCTCGCTTGACTTACTTTCCAAATACGTCTCCGTTACATAAAGGTTTTACAAACGCTTTTCCATTGAAATTGTTGATACTGTACTTCAAGATCCATTTCTGCTTAAAAAACATTTCTAAATTTTCTTTTTTACTTCTAATACCAGTATTAGTTTTAAAAAAAACGCCTTTAAAATTATATATATATACCAATATAACATGCTAGCTGATCTAATTGTCCTTGTTAATTTTTTAATGACAGCTCAATTTTTGTAAAAAAAAAAAAAAAATTGAAGTCATGTTGAACAATTTGACAACTCAATATTTTTAAAATGAAGTCATATTGAACTATTAGACAGCTCATTATTTTTTAAAATGACGTCATGTTGAACTATTTGACGGCTCAATATTTTTAAAATAACGGATTGATCTCTTTGACAGCTCAAATGCAGCGAGACGCCCCACGGCCTCTAGTTGACCCCTCGGGCTACACGGCCCATCGGCCCAAGCTGAAAACCAACGGTCACCTACTCGCCAGTGGTATGAAGCAGAGATCTGAGTTACCGGAGCTACCCCCCAGGGGCCGCCTGACGCCCTCACCCTCAGGTATGTGCCCCCCCCCCTCTCTAACATGTTGTCGTGTTGACAAACTAAAAATGAGCATGATGCAGTTGTGCACAATGTGTACACTTGTGTAAGTGGTATTGTGGTGGGCCTATCGGCTCTGTAGGACGTCACTGTAGGTGTAAGACGTCAAGTTAATTCTTGGACGTACATGTATGTGTAGGACGTCAAGTTAATTCTTGGACCTACATGTAGTGTAGGACGTCAAGTTAATTCTTTGACGTACATGTATGTGTAGGACGTCTATGTATTTGTAGAACGTCAAGTTAATTATTGGACGTACATGTATTGTAGGACGTCCCTGTATGTGTAGGACGTCAAGATAACTCTTAGACCTCCATGTATGCGTATGACGTCTATGAGTCTAGGACGTCTTTAATTTTACCCAGCTTTTGAGGAGTACCCATCGCGTGTTGGGGGATGTAGTGGGCTACGGCGAGAATTGTGGTGTGGTGGGGTGGGGTGTTGTAGTTGGGTGGGAGGGTGCGGATGGGTTGATGTAGTGTTGGGGTGTTGTAGTTGGGTGGGAGGGTGCGGATGGGTTGATGTAGTGGTGGAGTGGGGTGTTGTAGTTGGGTGGGAGGGTGCGGATGGGTTGATGTAGTGGTGGGGTGGGGTGTTGTAGTTGGGTGGGAGGGTGCGGATGGGTTGATGTAGTGTTGGGATGTGGTGTTGTAGTTGGGTGGGAGGGTGCGGATGGGTTGATGTAGTGTTGGGGTGGGGTGTTGTAGTTGGGTGGGAGGGTGCGGATGGGTTGATGTAGTGTTGGGGTGGGGTGATAGAGTCGTGTGGAGACCGTCCTGTTTAGCCACACAATTCATTTTCCCAGACTGCTCGAAACCTTATATTTATGTTCACATTGATTTATATCTGAAAACAGTTGTCTGAAATTGTTAAACCCCGCACTGTTCTGATACAAGTGTAAAAAAAAAGTCATTACATTTTTATAAAAAATAATTTTGTTTCGAGGATTAGGAATTTTTGTTCCAACAAATGTATGTTTAGATGTTTCAGATTGTACGCATTATTTCCTCCCTTTCATCGTTTGATGTTTAGAAATCGATAATAAAATCCTGATGAATTATTGATCGATATTACATACCTTGTGGATCTCAATCTGAAGACGTTAGGACAGCAGCAAACGACAACCCTAAAATAACAACCCAAAATGGCAACAACAAATGACAAACCTAAAAAAAAACAGCATGAAATGACAACCCCTAAAATAACAATCCGAAATAACAGCATGAAATGACAACCCCTAAAATGACAACCCAATATAACAGCATCAAAAGACAACCCTAAAACAACAACCAAAATTGACAACCACGAATGACAACCCCTAAAATAACAGCCACACATCATTCATGTTACAATAGCAAATAACAACTATCCATCCGACAACTTGTCTCCTAGAGAGAGACAACTCACGCTGATTAAGTCGCTTCAAGGAAATGTCTACACGCGGGCTAATGGAATATCTTTACCTTGTTGGGGGGGGGGGGGGGGGGGGGAGTGCAAGAGAGTGCAGAATTTCTAATTTTATTTTTATTGAAAAAAAAATACGTTAATTTTGCATTCAACTGTATCATTAATTAGCTTAATTAAATCTCCCGTACGCTGTCGTCGGATCTTCTGAAAATTTAAGTCTCAAGGTTAATTACTCCAGGTTAATTACTCCATTATCGAAGTTCCCTTACACTTCCGCCTTAAGACTGTACTTAGCCGTCTCAAGGCCCACAACTCTTCATCATAAGACACACTAACCCCTGCGTTAGTTTTTCACCATCGTAAGACACATTACTCCTCCTTTAATTCTTTTACCTCCCCCCCCACCTCCCCCATGATTTTCATCGTTTTGTATTTCATCTTCCGCATAGAGTTACCTCAACTTCTGTTCTCATGGGCGAGCACTCACAACAACAATGTCTTTTTACCAAGGGCGAGCACCGCGCTATTTTGTCAGAGTTGCTCCGTTGCGCACCATTTTGAACGCACCGGCTGCGATTCTCTTCGGGATTATGAGATGTGGGTGGGCGAGGTGTAATCACATAAAGATTTTATGAAGGCTCTAGCACTGGAGATCGTAGGCTTGGCATAAAGTCCAAGTATAAACCCAAGTGTAGAGAGCTGTACTTGTCGTACATTTTTAAGCACAGCTATTTTTAATGGAGATTTTTTAGTTTTGTGTTTTCGAAGTGGGTGTTTTAAAAAAATATACCTGAATTCTATGAGAGTTATACTTTCTACAGTTATTTTACAAATAAACACGACAGTAGGAGATTTGTATAGAATTTTATTGTTAGACCAACACACTCTTTGAATGAAAGTGGTATTTTTTTTTTGTTGTTATTTATTTTTGCCGACAGTGTCATTGTTTGGTCTTGGTTTAACGCTGTAGTCTAGAAGCGGGATAAGGTTTGTTTATGATGTTAACTTTATTGGTAGCTTCTTCTTTCTTCTTTGTTGTAAACTTAAATCGGATTTCCTCCAACACAATTAGGTATTACGTACTAACATGTTATGCGACATGTCTCGATGACACCTATTTCAATCTGCTTCTCTCCCTAGATTTGCTTCCATAGCCTTTCTCCAACAAAGACCAAACTACAAGTCAACAGTTGTTTGATTTAGGATTTGTCTCTCCTCCTAGATGGGTTGTTGTTCTTAGATAACGATCTATAACTCGCGTGTTCGAACCCCAGACTTGTGGAGTTAGCATTCATACCCCCAGAGGCGTAGCGGGGGGGGGGGGGAGGGGGAACATATGTCCCCGGGCGCCGACCTTAGGGGAGGGCGCCAAATTGAAAGTTTGAGGGGGGTTGCACATGAAAAGTTCGAGGGGGGTGCAAATCGAAAGTTTGAGGAGGGGGGGGGGTGTAAATGAAAAGTTCGAGGGGGGGGGGGGTGCAAATCGAAAGTTTGTCCCCGGGCGCCGGGAAGGGTCGCTACGCCTCTGCATACGCCCTACCCTTAAAACTAGTTTGAAAATGTTGCCTTGTTTAGCCTACGTACTTACCTCCTTCACTAAAATGGCCTACCCATAAATACCCGAGTAACTCTGAACTAGAAAAGTGAACATTTATACAGAGATAATGACTCCTTTCAATGTTTACCTACTACCATCAACCTAAACCCTACGAAGATTATATTTAGCGTAATCAACATGAATACCTGCACTCAAATATTAGTGACGCATACTCAAATATTAATGACGCCACGGTGACCTTTAGCCCCTAAACAGCCGTTCAAAATCAAGTCTGGGTAAGTACAAAACGGTGACGTAATGAGTACACGTGACCTAATAAGACCAGCTGAGTTTACGTACGGTGTAATGTGCTAGTACCGGGCCTGTTTATCTTAAATTAACTTCAATCGTGCTTTGGTGAACTGCCTGTTACATATTTCTGGGGGTTTTTAAAGCTGCTTAGTCAGCTTTAGTTTGTTTTATATTTTAGCAAAGATAACCGGTTTGTGGTTTATTTTATTTATTTTTTGTGGGTGTTTTTTTTACGTGAAATCTAATGTAAATTTTCCAGAACGAAGTTAAAGCGTCAATGGGGATTATTTATTTATTTTTTTTTATAGAAAAAAATAATGGTGTGGCATCACGTTTTGTCATCGAAGCATTGTGAAATCATTCCGTGTTTCTTATTTGTATGTTCTAATGGAGCCACATTAATATCATTGTAGAACTGCTAGGTCTAGCATCTTAACAAGGTGGGATTGGGGCCTGGAATTACAGTTTAGGGCCGAGGTTTGGGTCAGTTATGTGATGTTGTATTAGGTGTAGTGCTGGGTTTGTGTAACTAAATAACCGTGGTAAACCAATTTCTTGATTAGTCATACACGTATATTCCCATAACATGTATCTACAACAAAATATAAAAAAATAAGGTTAGAGCTAGGGTGTTGGTTGTTTCAGGATTTAAAATTTTGCTTAGTTTAAGGTTAAATTCTACTAGCTATTAAGCTACAACTAATTTACAATTATAAAAAAAAATGTAGCTTAGTCATCTTGTACTAGCCTGGGAATTGAAGATTGGAGTTTTTCGTATTCCTCTACGAAGTTACTTAAGTGCTCTCCCTTAGTATCGCGAACCTGAATGGTATAACGCTAGCCTTTCGGCTAATTAATTCATCGACGTACTTCTTGACCCCTGGTTGTGCAGTGAATATCTTGACATGAGAGTAGCCTCCCCTGCTGAGTCACGTGATGGAGACATGTAGCTAACTTGTCCATACGGCGATGTGGTTCTACCTACTGGTTCATGTGTGTGAAAGGCATGGTGTGCTGAAGTTGGCCTATTTAGACGATTTCCGATTAAATTTTACAGTCTGCTCATATCTCTAATTAAAATCAGAAATTATGAACATTATTAAGTAAGAGCACCTCTTGAGACCGCAAGACGCCACTTACTCCACCAAGCTCTGATGGGTATCTGACGTATGTCATGGAAAGTAAAGGCAGCTGGGCATAGTGCTGACCACACTATCTGTTCATAAGCCTACAGAAACAAATAAATATCTGTTCATAAATATACAGAAATCGGTAAACTCTACTTTATTTGTTCCATTTAACGCTAAGTTCGAAAAGGTTATTTTCAAATGAATTCAATTCATACTACTAATAAACCCCCGCCTCTCTTTTGTGTAATGTACATGATGTTTGTTTTATTTCATCATTATCTCCCCTTATTAGCTTCAAAATGATAGATATCTTTCTCTTTAATTTGTTTCACACTTAGAAAACACATCCAAAATACTAAGCAGTAGTTAGCACGCAATGATTGTATTAGTTTGTGAGAACATCTGAAGCATTCCTTTTTTTAACACGTTTTTCTTAACTCAGCTTCGCGTTTGTTTGTTTGTTTGGATGTTTGTTGTTAAAATTGACATCGAAAATTAGCCCACTTCTGATTGCTCTAGAGATCTGAAATTTGGCATGTAGGCTACTTTCGCCTAACAATTTCAGATGCAATCATAAAAACTAGCAATTAGAGACCGTAATTAGCTTAATTTAATTACGCCCCAAGGACCATAAAATTGAGGACATGATTTCTAAAGATACCGACAAGACTGGAGGCCTATTGACACAGTTACTTCGGCCCCAATCGATGTGAGCGCGCTGGCCGTGATCGTATAGCGGTTAGTACTTCGCGTTGTGGCCGCGACAACCCAGGTTCGAATCCTGGTCGCTCAAGATTTTTAGTCCGTGTATTTATAAACACTTAGTCAAGTCATACTTAATCAAGTCATTAGATAAAGTAGAAAATAAACTATATAAAAAACTTTTTTAAAAACCACGTTTTTCATGTGTAGCAACGGACTAAAAAGGAGAAAATAAAATACTTAAAAAAAACTTTTTAAAAAACCACGTTTTTCTTGTGGACTAAAAAGTAGAAAATAAATTTTCATACATTTGATGACAAAAAACGTGGGTCGGGCAGATGGGTCGGGAAATTTGATGGTGAACGTACCCACGTTTTTTGTCATCAAATGTATGAAAATTTATTTTCTACTTTTTAGTCCACAAGAAAAACGTGGTTTTTTAAAAAGTTTTTTTTAAGTATTTTATTTTAATATCATTTTATGTAGGCCTAGATTTAGAGTGGAGAGAATTTCGTAGTAGTGCACGATCCCGTCCATTTTTTCCTTAGTCGAATGAAACTAAAAGCTTATAAAAACCTGTCGGATACTAGGGTTTATCGATCAGGCTAATAATAGTCCAGAGATGATTCCAGGGAGATAATACAACCTTGGGGAAAGATTGATGAAATTTTTTAATAAATAGAAACAGATTTATCTCCACTTTTTTCTTTCTTCATAGGTGATTCTCTCAAAAAAAAAAAGCAATTAACAATCCAGACACAACAAAGTTTAAAGGGAAATAATCATAGATGAAGTAATCATATGTAGGTGAAGGGGAGCTTATTTATAATCGAGGAACACCTTCGTCTAATAAAATATACTTGTTAAGTGTGTCCGCCTTAGGTGCGGTGGGGTGGGGGTGTGTTAAGGTCCACTCCCGGGCTTTTCAAATGTAGAACTTAATCACAGACCATGTTGAAAAATGGATCCACCCAACGACACAAGGGAAATGAGATTTTCATTAAATTCCAATCCTTAGGTGCTAGATCATCAACATGGTTGTAATCCATGCTAGCTTTCCTACACTAACCAGAGGCGTAGCGACCCTTCCCGGCGCCCGGGGACATACTTTCAATTTGGCGCCCCCCTGGGAGCAAATTTTCGATTTGCACCCCCCTCGAACTTTTCATTTGCACCCCCCCCCCCCTCAAACTTTCAATTTGGCGCCCCCCCCCCCCCTAAGGTCGGCGCCCGGGGACATATGTCCCCCCCCCGCCCCCCCTCGCTACGCTACTGACACTAACCCTGACTTACACTAACCATGACCTACACTAACCCTGACTTACACTAACCCTGACCTACACTAACCCTGACCTACACTAGCCCTGTCCTACACTAACCCTGACCTACACTAACCCTGTCCTACACCAACCCTGACCTACACTAACCGTGACCTACACTAACCGTGAGTAGTATATTAGGTCCCTTTTGGAGCGAAGGCGCAGGCGCAGGGTGAGGGGAGCAGGAGCAGGAGCAGGAGCAGGAGCAATGGTTATATAGGAAAATACTCCCTGCCTGGGTGAGCCGCAGGAACAATGACATATAGCAAAATACTCACCCACCAGGCGCAGCCTGCCGCAGCCGCAGGAACAACGAGATATAGTAAAATACTCCCTGGGGGAGCAGGAGGTACACCGACATATAGTAAAATACTCACCCAACTGGGTGAAGGTGGGTGAGCCTGGGTGACCCGCAGGAACAATGAGATATAGTAAAATACTTACCCACCTGGGTGAGCAGGTGGGTGAGGGTGGGTGAGCAGGATGTACAATGAGATATAGTAAAATACTCACCCACCCTAGGGTGGGTGAGCAGGAGCGGGAGTAGGTCAGTAGGTCACCTTTTGGTGACCTTGTGACGTAATTAGTAACATTATGACGTAATCATTGACCTAGTTACGTAATTTTAATGAGTTTTTTAATGAGTTTTTTAAATTTTAATTAATTTTTGACCTAGTTACGTAATTTTAATGCGTTTTTAAGGAGTTTTTAAATTTTTAATTAATTTTTATTATCGAGTTACGTAATTTAATTACTTTGATTGTATTTTTATTTTGTTTAATTTGTTTGTTTACTTGTTGTTTAATTTAATTACTTTGTTTATATTGTGTAATTTTTATTAACGAGTTACGTAATTTGATTATTTGTTTACTTTTTAATTATTTTTATTGACGAGTTACGTAATTTGATTATTTGTTTACTTTTTAATTATTTTTATTTTGTTTATTTTTAATTTTATTTTATTTTATAATTAGTTAAATTATTATTAACTAGTTACGTAATTTGATTTTAATTACTTTTGTTTATTTATTTATTTGATATATTTCTTTTCTTTGTTGTTTAATGTTGTTTATTTATTTGAATGTATGTATGTTTTAAATAAAAGACTAACACTAGCCGTGTACTTTGTGAATAACATCCATTAAAGATAACGATCAGCCACAGCTGTTACGTATCGACCCGCCCGCGAAGTTTTCTCACCGCTGCCCGTTTTAATGGGAATGTATTGATCGCAGCCGCTGGCCCATCACACCTAATTAAATTTTTGTTATGCTTCACCGAGCTTCCCCGCTCGGTTTGATAGGTTATGATGATTTATGTGGGTTCGCGAAGCCATCCCACCGGGGGGTATGGTAATTAACGCAAAGCCAGCGTTAAGTGTGGGAACACCTGTTACCACGTTAATCGATTTTACCGATCGCTTTGTTAGCTCCGCGAAGCACGTAGGTCATTATGCAACAGCTGTTGTGCGACAGCTGGTGCTGTAACTAGGCTGTCCAACCGTATAAATGACCGCGAAAATTGTGTTCTAAACACTTCAACTTCGGACTTCAAATCAAGCGTCACCGCGACTTATCCAGCCTGAGACGTCTGTTGACTCCTGAGACTAAACCCATGCCACCTTTACCAATCATCACATCTACCTAACCCTATACGGACCACATCTTTTGTGCGTGTTTATTCTATTAAAGGTAAGGTTAATATTACTTTTGTGTTAAGGGAGCTAACCCCTTTTAATTAATCCTTTTTCTAAATACGTAGTCACAGGTATTTACTTTAATTTTGTATCATACATCGAGGTAAGGTTAATAGTACGTATTGTTTTAAGGTAGCTAACCCTATTAAAATACCTTTTAATTAATTATTTTACTTTTTAGTGTACATCGAGGTAAGGTGAATAGTACGTTTATTTTAAGGGAACTAACCCCATTAAAATACCCTTTAAATAAATATGTATCTAAATAAGTAGGCAACTGTATTCCTTTTTAGTGTACAGTCGACTCATCGACACAACTGTTCCATCGACTGACCTATTGAGCTACCTACCCAGCCCTGAGGCATCCACTGAACCAAACGTTCCAACTACATCCAACTACACCACTTTGGATCTCCACATACAGCTAACTTCACGTTCAGCTTAGACGTTCAAACCCATAGGTACGTTCATTTTCAATTTTGTTTTAAGTATGTTTTTTATTTTATGATTTTTTATTTTATGTATTTACTTTCCTTTTATTCTACAGCCAGCGACCTACCCAAGCATCCGACTACTAGACACCTCATCAATAATGGAAGCCGCCCAACCTACCACCCAACCAACCATGAGGCGTTTCACATGTGACGTATGCGAGCGGGTCTTCAACCGTAATCAAAATTTCATACGCCATCAAGAGACAGCACACGGTCGACAAAGACATCCATGCACAACTTGTGGTAAAATATTTACACGACTTGACAATTTGACAACCCACTATAAGAAAGCACACACCAACCAAACATTACCGACCGACACCCCATCAGCAACCAACAGACAAACACACCAACCCACATTAGTGACCGACACACATACTGTCCAACTCCCATCAGCGACCCAAACAGCTCGTACCGCCACCAACACTAGCCCCTTAAAACGACATACGACGTATGACGACATAGCAAACAACAAACGCGTAAAGACTAACAATGACAGTAACATTAATTCACACACCACTATTTATCCTGTAGACGACCTTAGGGGAGATGCAGTAGACTTACACCCGACCACAGACAAAGCTTCACCCACATGCCTTCTTACAGACATTCCTGACTTTATTAAACATAATCACGCCATTAATATGTTACTACAGGATTCACAGTCAAAACCCTACACAGACAATTTCTCCTTTTTTAGATGTTTAGCCAGACATTTAGGGTCACCCACAAGAGATCTTAGAATTCCAACATTACATCTCGCGAAACAGTGGCAAGCACACCAAGGTCTCGGGACCTTGGCTAATTTTAGTGGGGTTAGGTTGGTCGAAATTCCCCTCTTAGAGTCCTGTTTTAGTGTAAATATTGAGATTTTTGAATTTGACGAAAACCAGATCCTTTTTCCGAAACTTAGAAGTAATGATAGGTTTAGGGAGACCATGTATCTTTTAGTTTTTCAAAATCAGTTTATGTACATTAATAATATAGGTGGGGCGGGTCACTCTTTCGCGTGTTCTGTGTGTAACAAATTATGGCCCACCGTTAAACAATTAAACAGACACGTGAAAGGGTGTAATGGGGGGAAACCCGTTGATAGGTATAAGGGAGGGGTTTATCAGACACACCAAACAATCTGGGAGTTTTTAGCGTCCTATGGGGTAGTTGTAAATAGTAACTTTGTTTATCCCTTCCGAGCAACTTACGATTTCGAATGCTATTTCGACCATACCGAGTTACCCCCGTTAGGTAGAGTTACAAAAAGCGTAGCCAAACACGTGCCTTTGTCTTGCTCTGTTGCCTCAAACGTAGATGGGTTCGTCGAACCCATCTGTTTTATTTCGACTGGTGACCCTCAAGAATTAGTGACTAGAGTTATTGACAGACTCCACATAATCGCCGAGGCAGCTTATGGCATTTTGAAAAAACAGTTCAAGCCTGTTTTTAAGCAAATCAGGAAGTTATTTCCACCTAAAGCTAGGGGTAGTGATAATAAGTCGAACGACAAAGGGTTTGATAGCTTTCTTAGCGGTAGATTAGACGAGTATTTGCGACAAATGCCGGTTATAGGGTTTAATTCAGGAAAATATGATATAAATCTCGTTAAGCCGTATTTTATTCAGTACTTTTTAGCTTATTCAAACACAGAAGAGGGGTTAGAGGAGGGACCTAGAGCTAGTTGTAACGATGACGAAGACGACGTAGAAGATAAACAAACACCGTTTAAATATGTAGTTAAAAGAAATAATAATTTTATGTGTATATCAACAAATAAATTAAAGTTCTTAGATATAGTTAATTATCTAGCACCAGGGTTTAGCTATAGTAAATACCTCGCCGCATATAATGTTAAAGAGACCAAGGGATTTTTTCCGTACGAATATGTCAAAAATTTAGCCGTCTTAGATGAAACGTCTTTACCTCCGCATTCGGCCTTTTTTTCATCATTAAAAAATTGTAACATTTCAGACGAGGAGTACGCGACGTGTAGCCAAATTTGGGTAGAGAAGGGGATGCAAACGTTTAAAGATTATCTTATTTGGTATAACAATATCGATGTAAAACCGTTTATCGAAGCGCTCGAGCAGCAAACTAATTTTTACAAAAATTTAGGGGTTGATATTTTTAAAGACGCGATTTCTGTCCCGGGGGTCACCTTAAAATACTTATTCAAAACACTTCCCGAAAACGTTTCTTTTTCTTTGTGTTCCGAGCGCGAATCAGAGTTACATAAAACAATCCGAAATAATATCGTAGGGGGCCCCTCCATTATTTTTCATAGACATCACGAAAAGGGTGAAACGTTCATTAGGGGGAATAGTAAAAAGGTGGTACAGGCAATTAAGGGGTACGATGCGAACGCGCTTTATTTATGGTCTTTAATGCAAAAAATGCCGACGGGATTTCCGATTATTAGAAATAGTGAGGAGGGGTTTAGACCGCGTAAAACGAATCATTACGGGGAACAGGCTTTTCAGTGGTTATCGTGGGTTTCAAAAACAAAGGGGGTAACTTTAAAAACCGCGTTTAACGGGGGCGAAGTTAGCTTAGGATCTCGCCATATAAGAGTAGACGGGTGGGACGCGAACACTCGAACCGTTTATCAGTTCCATGGCTGCCTCTTTCATGGACACCCTGACTGCCCTTTAACTAAAGACAGAACAGTAAACCCCATTAGTAACAGACCCTTGACTGAGTTATTTAAAAAGACAAACGAAATTACGAAGTACCTTACCGAGACTGTTGACGTTAAAGTCGTAGAAATGTGGGAATGTGAGTGGGGGAACCAGAAAAAAATGAACCCAACTATTAAAGACTATTTAAACTCTATTGACAAATCACAAAAGACACCGACACCGACCTATGGTAAGAAATGGCCCCTGACTGAAAAACAGATCATCGATTCTGTTTTAGACGACTCGTGTTTTGGTCTGATAGAATGCGACATTAAAGTACCGGATAGTTTAAGAGAACATTTTAGTGAGATGACACCGATTTTTAAAAATACGGACGTTACGCGCGATGACATCGGACCTTTTATGAGACAATACGCGATCGATAACAACTTATTAACTAGCGGTAGACGGACTTTAATCGGTAGCTTTACAGGGGAGAAAATTTTATTAGCGACCCCCCTTTTAAAGTGGTATTTAAATCATGGGTTGGTAGTCAGTAAAATTTATCAAGTCGTTGAATATAATCCAATTGCATGTTTTAAGACATTTGGGGATACAGTTTCAGACGCGCGAAGAAAGGGGGACATAGACGACAAATACGCGATAACTAGTGAAACAATGAAATTGTTAGGAAACGCGGCATACGGTAAAACTTTGACGGATAAAACACGACATGCGGACATGACCTACTGTAGGGCTAGGGATATAGGGGATTGTATTAATAATCCGCGATTTAAAAAAATGACAAAACTTACCGACGATGTTTACGAAGTAGAAACGTTAAAAAAGAAGATAGTTTGGGATCTCCCTCTTCAGATAGGCTTTTTCGTTTATCAGTACGCGAAACTTAGGATGTTAGAATTTTATTATGACTTTATAGACAAATATATAGATAGAACCGACTTTCAGCTATGTGAAATGGACACTGACAGTTTATACTTAGCCTTAAGTACCGATGACTTGTTAAAAGCCGTAAGACCGGGACTAGAACACGAGTTTTTTGACATTTACGACAAATGGTTCCCCTCAGAAGTATGCGACTCACATAGACCACAATTTATAAGCGGCAAAGGCACGGTAGATAGTCATTGTCTAGAGTGTAGGGCTAGGAAAATTTATGAAAAGAGAACACCGGGGTTGTTTAAATTAGAATATGAAGGGGATGGGATGGTATCTTTATGTAGCAAGACGTACCACTGTTTTGGCGAGTATAATAAAACATCAACCAAGGGATTATCTAAAAATCACAACACACTAGGCAAAGAATCTTTCATGCAGGTCCTCACAACAAAGGAACCAAGTGGTGGGACAAACACAGGGTTCAGAGCATACAACACGGGGATATATACTTACACCCAACACAGAAACTCACTTTCTTACTTTTATATTAAAAGACAAGTAGACGCAGACAATGTGACAACATCTCCCCTAGACATATAAGACCTTTTAGTTTAGCAACCGTGACTTTAACGAGACTTTAATGTAAATATGTAAATAAGACAGAACCATGACGGTATGCTGATGGGGTTGTTTTTATTCAATAAAAAGTTATGATATAAACGGTCTTTTGTGATTTTTTGATGTGTGTTATTGTTTTGTTACTTGTCCCTGAAAGTTATGTAACTCGGTATCCTGTATAAGAGGTATGACTGGAATCAAAATCAACCATTTAAAATACTGGATCCGAGTTGGATCGGTGCCCCAACCATTATCACAATTCGCCATTCCCCTTCCCTTTGTCAGCAACCCCTTTCCCCTTCTCCCATCCCTAAGCTCAATACCAACCGATAGATAAACAGATCGTACCACTACCCACACTATTCCTTGGACAGACAAAGGATGTAGGACAATCTTACATTTATCTACACTCAACTAATATCACAACCCCCTAGAAACCACTCCAACAGACTGGACCTGCCTCGGTGAAAATTTCACCGAGGCAGGTTTGAAACCTACCAACTCCAAAGCATACATGTATCAAATTTGAACCAAGCCATGGTGAAACCAAAACCATACCACCCTAGTATAAACTCTACACCTAGCAATTCCTAAACATGCATGGTCCGAGTTCAAAACCAACCTCGGTGAAAACTTCACCGACCCTGGTATAAACTCTACACCAACCAACAACAAAACATTGCCTAGGTGAAAACAAAAAACCTATGATACTGTCCGTATAACTGTTAGTGAAAAGCACGGGACCCAACCGGGGGAAAAATCGATTAACGTGGTAACAGGTGTTCCCACACTTAACGCTGGCTTTGCGTTAATTACCATACCCCCCGGTGGGATGGCTTCGCGAACCCACATAAATCATCATAACCTATCAAACCGAGCGGGGAAGCTCGGTGAAGCATAACAAAAATTTAATTAGGTGTGATGGGCCAGCGGCTGCGATCAATACATTCCCATTAAAACGGGCAGCGGTGAGAAAACTTCGCGGGCGGGTCGATACGTAACAGCTGTGGCTGATCGTTATCTTTAATGGATGTTATTCACAAAGTACACGGCTAGTGTTAGTCTTTTATTTAAAACATACATACATTCAAATAAATAAACAACATTAAACAACAAAGAAAAGAAATATATCAAATAAATAAATAAACAAAAGTAATTAAAATCAAATTACGTAACTAGTTAATAATAATTTAACTAATTATAAAATAAAATAAAATTAAAAATAAACAAAATAAAAATAATTAAAAAGTAAACAAATAATCAAATTACGTAACTCGTCAATAAAAATAATTAAAAAGTAAACAAATAATCAAATTACGTAACTCGTTAATAAAAATTACACAATATAAACAAAGTAATTAAATTAAACAACAAGTAAACAAACAAATTAAACAAAATAAAAATACAATCAAAGTAATTAAATTACGTAACTCGATAATAAAAATTAATTAAAAATTTAAAAACTCCTTAAAAACGCATTAAAATTACGTAACTAGGTCAAAAATTAATTAAAATTTAAAAAACTCATTAAAAAACTCATTAAAATTACGTAACTAGGTCAATGATTACGTCATAATGTTACTAATTACGTCACAAGGTCACCAAAAGGTGACCTACTGACCTACTCCCGCTCCTGCTCACCCACCCTAGGGTGGGTGAGTATTTTACTATATCTCATTGTACATCCTGCTCACCCACCCTCACCCACCTGCTCACCCAGGTGGGTAAGTATTTTACTATATCTCATTGTTCCTGCGGGTCACCCAGGCTCACCCACCTTCACCCAGTTGGGTGAGTATTTTACTATATGTCGGTGTACCTCCTGCTCCCCCAGGGAGTATTTTACTATATCTCGTTGTTCCTGCGGCTGCGGCAGGCTGCGCCTGGTGGGTGAGTATTTTGCTATATGTCATTGTTCCTGCGGCTCACCCAGGCAGGGAGTATTTTCCTATATAACCATTGCTCCTGCTCCTGCTCCTGCTCCTGCTCCCCTCACCCTGCGCCTGCGCCTTCGCTCCAAAAGGGACCTAATATACTACTACCGTGACCTACACTAACACTGACCTACACTAACCCTGACCTACACTAACCCTGACCTACACTAACCCTGACCTACACTAACCCTGACCTACACTAACCCTGATCTACACTAACCGTGACCTACGCTAACCCTGACTTTCACTAACCGTGACCTACACTAACCCTGGCCTACACTAACCCTGACTTTCACTAACCGTGACTTTCACTAACCGTGACCTACACTAACCCAGACCTACACTAACTCTGACCCTAAACTAGACATCTAACCCAAACTCTCGTCCTTATCTTAACCTTAATTTAGAATATAACACCGATAAAGACAGAAAAAAATGCGATACTAGATTGACATGCGGGTGTTTTTATAAGAACCTTCAAACATTTTTTTAGTGGCGTCTACACCTGGAGTCATACCTTATCAACACGACGCAACACACGTTTGGGATAAATATAAATCATGGTTAAAAATATCTAACATGTGCAGATTAAAAAATACTTGTGTAATCTGTGTCGCGGTGAATCGATTTTTTTACAGCAGTTTAAAAACAGGTCTACCTTGATTTAACAAAACATCAGTTTCAGGTAGTGTAGAACCGAAATAGATCAGAAAATTACCTGAGTTTTTTTAAATTTATTTATGTTTATCAGAAAAAAATTAAACCCAATCCGAATTCAGTTTGAAACGTCAAAGACGGTGGGTTGCGGTATCGCTAAAATGGTGATGTGTGGTATCGTCAAGATGCTGGGGTGTGGTATCGTCAAGATTCTGGGGTGTGGTATCGTCAAGATTCTGGGGTGTGGTATCGTCAAGATTCTGGGGTGTGGTATCGTCAAGATTCTGGGGTGTGGTATCGTCAAGATTCTGGGGTGTGGTATCGTCAAGATTCTGGGGTGTGGGATTCTCGACTGTGGGATCGTAAAGGTGTGGGACATGGTATCGTTAAGATGCTGGGGTGCGGTATTGTCAAAATACTGGGCTATGGTATCGTCAAGACTGTGATATTGTTAGATGGTAGGATGAAGTATCGTTAGTATGGTGGGATGTGGTATCGTTATGAAGGTGTATTGTGGTATCGTCAAGAAGTTGTGCTGTGATATCGTAATAACGACGGGCTGTGGTATCGTCAAGATACTACACTGTGGTATTGTTAGTATGGTGGGTTGTGGTATCGTTATGACGGTGAAATGTAGTAATTATAGTATCGTTATGACTGTATCGTCAACATGTGTGGTATCGACTAAATAACTCAAAAAAATATATATTTTTTCTTTTCTAAAAAAACAGTTTTTAAAAAGAAAGACGTTAAAAATTTGAACCTGTTGTTGTCTTCCAGCCATACGTCTTTGTTCATGAACTTTTTTTTAGTCTACCACGTCAGGACACACAGCGGGGTTGTTTATTTTGTTCTGTTCCATTCCGTCTTGGTCTCCAGTCCTAGTTTTAAAATAACTGCCATCGTCTGCTTTCTACCCCGCTCTGAAATTTGGACGTTAAGGGTCATACTTATGTATTTAAACGTCTGGTGAAATTCGGACGTTTAAAGTAAACGTCTGGCTTTTTTTTTGTCTGAAGATATAAAATGTTTTTGACAGTTGTATTTACCTCCCCTCTCCCAGTGTTTCTTCCAGACTTTTTTCTCCGAGGGGGGGGGGGGGGGGCGGTCAACATTTTCCGGTGGGGGTGGGGGCGGACACTGGTAAAAGTATGTATTCTATATAAATTATATTTCGTTCGGGGGGGGGGGCACTTGATATTTTCGGGGGGGGGGGGGGCGGTAGGCTTTCTTTGGGGGGGCCCATCGAAGAGATGTCTGGGAGAAACTTTGCCCTCTTCTCCCCCCCCCCCCCCACACACACACACGCTCCTCCCACTTTCTTCCTTTACGAACCAATACACATCAACTTTTCACTGAATATGACTTTGATTGCAAGCTAGATCTATTCTACTTAATTCAAACAGGCACCCGAATGGCAACACACGTATATACACATCGTTACATATATATCGCAACACACGCATTGACCTACACACATATATTTCTACTTACACACAGACATTACCTCTCACACACACACCCACACAACACGAGTGCTCGCCCCCACCCCCAACCCCAACCCCCACCATCCCCAACCCCCACCATCCCCAACCCCACCAACCCCAACCCCCACCATCCCCAACCCCCACCATCCCCAACCCCCACCATCCCCAACCCCCACCATCCCCAACCCCCACCATCCCCAACCCCCACCATCCCCAACCCCCACCATCCCCAACCCCCACCATCCCCAACCCCAACCCCCACCATCCCCAACCCCCACCATCCCCAACCCCCACCATCCCCAACCCCAACCCCCACCATCCCCAACCCCCACCATCCCCAACCCCCACCATCCCCAACCCCAACCCCCACCATCCCCAACCCCCACCATCCCCAACCCCCACCATCCCCAACCCCAACCCCCACCATCCCCAACCCCCACCATCCCCAACCCCCACCATCCCCATGCACACTTAAAACGGAATTCAAAACGGTAATCGATACCGCCTAATCGAATTGTCTGCGTGCCTGAGCTAAGTTTAGCTCTGGGACTCCTTGAATTGCACGACATAAATGAACCGGCTAATCACTAATCAATTTAATACTTTCAAATTATGTTTAAAACAACTCAGTCCCTGGCACCAGACTGGGAAAAAATGTACATGATTCTAAAAACTGAATAATTTATGTACTTTACTAGACTTATATAAATGGTAAATTTAGGAAAAAGGGACGTAATATCTAGTACACTATAGAGTAAAATCAATGGCACCATTATTTTACTATTATAATGTCAACATTGTTTTTGAAGTTGAATAAATGCCACCATTATATTTTTAGTAAAAAAAAACCACTTCTATAAAAGTTGGATCTTTATTAATTCGTGTCTGACTTCATGTCGTCATGTAAATTAAACGAATTAATGGGTCAGTTCGATCTGCCCTTGGGGGCTTATGACTGATTGGCTCCCATAGTGCCGCGGTACCCGGCACGGTAACCAGGAATTCTTCTTGGGAGGGGTTCACATATTTTTCCATATATATATATATATATATATATATATATATATATATATATATATATATATATATATATATATATATATATATATATATATAGTGGTGTGAGTCCCTGGTAGGGGTTATAACCCCCCTCCTGCCTACGCCACTGGTGAACGTATTTGGTGCTAGTCGGCACGGAAACGTACAATTGTCAGGCATTACTCCACATGGTAACCTACAAGTATTGGCGCAGTGTTGATGCGCATCGAGAAATCTTTAAATCAGCTACTTGTGTCTCCGTCAAATAATAAACGTCCTAGAGGCAGTATAATACAACTTGTAGGTGTGTATAGATTATTCTAGATCTGAACTTCTAGCTTGACCTACCGCTTGAAAATAATCATGTGGGTAGTCATGTATATAGTGGGTTTGCTTCAGACTTTTTTCTCCGGGGGTGGAGAGGCACTCGGGTCGGCGCCCGGTGTGGATGCCCCACCATCCCTCAGCTAGCCACACCTCTGGTGGGGCGGACTCTGGTTTAAGTGTATAATATAATCCAGAGGCGTAACGAGGGGGGGGTGCGGACCGCACCGGTGACACCATTTAGGGGGTGACACCAAGGCAAAAAAATTGCAAAATATATAGAGAAAAATGATAATTCCACTTAATTAAGAGATTAATTCGAGTGTTAAATAGTCTTTTAAGAGGTGCAAATCGAAAGTTTGAAGAGGGGGTGCAAATCGAAAATTGAAAGTTTGTCCCCGGGAAGGGTCGCTACGCATCTGGGGGGTGACACCATTAATAAGTGCCGCACCGGGTGACACCCGACCTCGCTACGCCGCTGATATAATCTTTATAAATTATATATTTTTATATAGAAAGAAACACCATGCGTTATTAATATACATGCATGCTTGAATGTTTGACCTATGTGTAGAATTACATATCACTCATATCAATAACATCGTACATATGTGATATATAAATATGCTGTTTGTATCGGCCTGATTAGCTGTTCTACGCAACCAGATTGTTGAGTTTGTTTTCTTACTCGATTACATGCAGACATTCTGTATACCATGGTGCGAAACACCCAACCCATTACTGCTATACGCGAGAATCACAAAACAAGTTTACTTGAACCATACAAAATGTGGAAGGGAAATAATAACACGAAATAAAGTAATTGTTTAAACGTGTAGGTTCGACAAAGGTAAATAATCTAAAGAAAACAGCCGTGAGTTATTTACCCTTAGCACCAGCTTGAACAATGAGATTTATAATGTGACCGAATTCCTAGGGGAGGGGGCCTGCTTGTATAAGGCAAGGTGTTAAAAAAAATTGATGCAGTTCTCTTGTGTTGGGAGTTACAAGTGTTTGTCGATGCTATATTTTTCCAGTGACTAGTGTCTGATAAAAAACTAGAATCGGGTTTTTGAAGGGTTTAAGTGTGTGTATGTCGTGTGAGATGCGAGTTTGAAATCTATTTGGACGTGGTTGGGCAAATGGTTGAACCTGGTTAAACAGCTTTGGTTGAACATTACAAGGCTAAACAGCTTTAGTTGAAACTAGTTAAACAGCTATGGTTGAACAGCTTAGGTTAAACACAGAGACGTAGCGACCCTTCCCGGCGCCCGGGGACAAACTTTTCGATTTGCACCCCCCCCCCCTTCAAGATTTCGATTTGCACCCCCCCCCCCTCACACTTCCGATTTGCACACCCCTCAACCTTTCCATTTATTTATCTGACCCATTTTGGCGCCCCCTAAGGTCGGCGTCCGGGGGCATATGTTCCCCCCCCCCCTCGCTACGCTACTGGTTAAACATGGTTAAACAAAACAGCTTTAATTATTAAAATACAATGCTAGATCTATACAAATTTGGTTGAAAATGGTTCAACAGTTAAGGTTGAACCTGGTTAAATAGTTTAGGTTAAAACTGGTTAATTAAACAACATTGGTTGAGTCTGGTTAAACCACACCAGGCATTGATTTTTCTCGTATATTTTGACTTAAGAATAGACCTACCTATTCATTCCATAAAATTCAAGTCTTTTTAAAAACTCTTTTCTTCAGGTTCAAAGATGGCGCCACCTGTTCCAGCTAAACCCAAGTACTTTCAGCCAATCACAGCTTTAGGCCCGCCCAGCCAGCAGCCAATGGGCTACCAGTATGGCAACAGAAGTCCCAGCCACTATAGCAGTGACTCAGCCCTAGGGTCCCCTGACGTCAGCACTAAGTCCAACATCTCTGCAGGACCCCTAGATAATGGTAGTCAACACTTTTTGTTCATGGGACCCCTTGATAATGATAGTCAACACTTTTTGTTCATGGGACCCCTTGATAATGGTAGTCAACACTTTTTGTTCATGGGACCCTTAGATAATGGTTCATGGGACCCCTAGATAATGGTAGTCAACACTTTTTGTTCATTGGACCCCTAGATAATGGTAGTCAACACTTTTTGTTTATGGGACCCCTAGAAAATGGTAGTCAACAATTTTTGTTCATGGGACCCCTTGATAATGGTAGTCAACACTTTTTGTTCATGGGACCCTAGATAATGGTAATCAACACTTTTTGTTCATGGGGCCCCCATAGTAATGGTAGTCATTGGTTCATGGGACCCCTAGATAATCGTAGTCAAAATTGTTTATTCATGAGGCCCCAAGATAATCGTAGTCAACATTTTTTGTTTACAACATTAAGCTTTCAACTGTCATTAAATAAAAATGCTCGGTTGAATGGTGTCACTAAGACTAGTGTCACCCTGGTGCTATCATTAAAATGTCACCCCCCACCCCCACCCTATCATTTTTTTTCATTTTTCCTTTGGTGTATTAAGTTACCTACCTTCTCCTACCATATTCTAATTTTAACTGGGCTAACCATTTGTTGTCCGTCAATAGTGTGACTTTTCAATTTAGTGTCACCCCCTTAATCCAAGTGAGGATTGCTGTAAATATTTAATCACCTTTAATTAAGTAAATTTTGCTCATGGTGTCCTAAGGAGAAAGTCAGCCTTGATAGGAGAAATCTAGTTGTGGTCATCTTTCTCTATAAACTGTTTGACTACACCACCTACACAATCTTGTGTAATGTACTAGAGTTTACTTTACATTAGAGTAGGTCCTATCTAGTGCAAAGGGCACTTACAAGTACATTATAAACATGTAACTATATGTGAAAATAAGTAAAGTTTCCCTTTCAAACCTGACGGTCTATGAGGCAAGTGAAGTAGAGATCCCTTGTTTTTCTGTGACCTCGGCATATGAAGAGATAGTGTGGTCAGCACTATGCCCAGCGGCCTTTACTTTCCCTAATGTCAGTTAGGTACCCATCTGAGTTGGGTGGACTCAGGGACGGTCTACTGACTTGAACCCGGATTTGAACTTGAGACTTATGGGTTAGCAGTCCAGCTCTCTACCGCTAGACCACTCTGTCCCACTATGTGTGAAAATAATGTGCTTTAAATTTGTCTAAAATTGTTTTAAATTTCTATGTAAAAACATGTATTTAATTAGTAGACTTTTTAAAATGTGTTTTTAATTTTAATGTAAATTTTGTTTTTAACTTCTTTCTAAACATGTTTTTAATTTGTATCTAATTTTGTTTATGATTCATGTCTCAAATGTGATTTTTCTCCCCAGGTAAAGACAGTCCACCTCCCCCTCCCCCTGACGTGGCACAGAATGACCTCATGATGCGCCTGGGTCTTCTCCTGGGTGACCGTGTCCCACCCCTGGGGGCAACACCGCCTCCAGGTGTCCAGGATAGCTCCGCCAACACCCCACAAAGTGATGCGGCCTTCAACACCATTTCTTCCTTGTCTAGCAGTGAGCATACACCTGAGAGGTGTCTGTCTGACACTAGCCCCATGTCCACTTTAACAGGTAAAGACAAACTCCACTAGCGCAAAATAACTTTACATAAGGCTCATCTATACTTTCACAATTTGGGGCATTCGAATATTATTATTTTTTTAAAAATTTCACTGTAACACTCTGCTTATTAAAAGTTTCTTTAAAGGGTTGGTTATATTTATATTAATTTTTGTATTGCATAATTCATGCAAAATTTTACAAGCTCAAAAAAAAGTTGTTTAACTAAATGGAAAACAAACTCTGTCACTGCATAATTCCCTGTTCTATCATCCGCTACATTTTCTCTGCACACTTCATTAGTTTTGCTGTGCTAGCAGCTTTTTAACTACCACCACCAATTTTTTTAAAGTTTATTTGCTTAGCAGTTTAAAAGATAGATGTTATTGGTGTTGCAAATAATTTTTCACAGTTAAAATAAATAACTTAACAATACCTGTGTGATTACTATTTGCATAAACCTCATTGCAGCTATCATTTTTATTTAGTCAATCACTTGTGTTAGTGTAAAAATCTGACTATGTTTATGTGTTAAAGCTTTTTATCTGTATTTCAGCATTCTTGAATTAGATAATTTAAGTTAGAAATTTCGTTTATTTTTTAATTAGCTTACCAGTTTTAGTTAAAATAGTGCGATTTTTTTGTTTAAAATTTTTGCTGGAAGAGATATTTATATTTCCTCAATGTTGAAATCACATGCACCTGCTTTGATTAACTCACTGACCTTTAATTTGTCTTGACCCCACGCACAGCCTCATCCGGGAGCGAACTGGGCACGCCCATATTGGGACTCCGCACCCACCCCACTTCTTTGTATCCCGCAGGGTCCCGGGACTTTAGCGCTGACAGTGTCACGTCGTTGATGTCAACCAGTAGTGTCAGCCCTCAGGCTACAACACAGAGACCCCACTCTATCACTAGTGAGTTCTGTTTGTTGGTGTCACAGTTTTGTTTGCATCTGGTTTTGTAAGATTTGTGTCTGTTGGTGTCAGGTTTTTTGTTGTATGGTCTGCATCAATTTTTGTAAATTCTGAAAGTTTTGTAATGTTGTTGTTATATCCGAATGTTTAGTTTTTTGGTCTGCATTTATATTAATGTTTTGTTGTCATGTCTGAATATTTGGTTTGTTACCCGTAATTTAAAAAATTTTAATTTCTGAATTTTTTGTTTGTAAATTTTGCATCTCTTGTCATCAGTTCTAATTTTTTTTTTGCTCCGCATCTATTTTTGTAGTTTTTAAGCTTATTGTTGTATGTTCTTTCTCTGTTTAAGTTTTTCATTTTTTTCTTTACGCATACTTTCCCTTACTTCTCTTTTTGTTCCTCTAAGTTTCACATTTCTTCTAGAAATTTTTTTAAAACTATTTTATTATTCTTGTAATTTCTGTTTTGAACCTGTAATTTCTAAGTCCAATTTTTTAGTATTATTAATCTAATTATTTAAATCACTGTTTAACCAGCTGTCAACTATTTTCTAGCCTCTATGCCAGGTGCTATAGAAGAATTGCCTATGTTTAGTGGGAAGAGAAGATCTTCCTTGAGGCGATCAGCTAGAGCCACATTAACAGATGGACGACGTTAGTTTGCTCTATAGAACTCTTAGATTTAGCTTGTAATTTTAGCTAGTAGTTAATTGATTTAATTAAAAAAAAGACAAGAAGTTCCATTAATGTTATATTAATTACTTTTTTTTTAGTTTTGCTTTGTTTTTATTTTTGTTCAGTGGATGTCAATTCACGTGTTTAATCATTGCATTTTTGATACTGGATTATTTTTGGTCTTATCATAGTTACTTTAAGGCTTAATGTGTAATCTGTATAATTATGATAGACTGACTTAATTCATTTCAATCAGATTCAGTTTAAGTTTTTTTAAATTGTCAGGTTTTATAAATTAGAAAGAAATGATAATAAAATAACAAAAATATAGACAAGTAAAAAAATATCTGTTACTTTACTTTGAATTCAAAAAACTTCAAAACCAATTGTCTTTAGCCTAATTTTATTTTTATAAAAAAATTGAGATTTGAATAACTTGAAAATAATATTTATTTTTGCTAATTTTATGGCTAGAAATTATATTATTATTAACATATTTGATACTTTATAGGCCCTACCTGTGTTACACCATATAATATTAAGAAATGATAAATTATGTTGATGTAAATTTCTTAATTAGAATAAATTAAAATATTAAATCTAAATTTATTAATGAGAGCAACTAAAAATGATGTAGATGTGAATTTCTTGCAGCCCGGTTTACCCCCATCAAGCCACCCCAACTACAGCTGAAGCCGCTTGTGTTTGAGGTGCCTCACCCTGAAGGGAAGCCGGTGTTTGTGGGGCGGGCCTGGTTGTTCAACGAACTGGAAACTGTGCTGTGTGGGGATGGTGGGGGTGTCTCCAAGCCAGGGGGTGTGGTCATCGTAGGTGGGCTGGGCACGGGTAAAACAGCCATCGTGGAGCAGCTGGTTGATCATAGCTGTTTTGGTGATGGGAACTCTGGTCTTGTCCCACCTAGTGAGTACACGAGATTTGTTTTGTTATGCTTAAATTAGTTACAGTTTTTATTAAACCTTATTATTTTTAAACCTACTATTCATTCTGGTTGTATGCTGGCTATTGTTTTTTTTAAGTACTGCTACCATTATTCTTACCATAGATTAAAATTACATTAAAAAAGACAAAATTAAATAAATGCTATCCCTGAGCCTATCTCAAACCCTAACTCTAACCCTACACTACAGTAACATTTGAAGAGAAAAAATACAGCTTCATACTTCTGTAATTTTCCACTAATTTTATTAGAAGAACAGCTTGTTTCTCAGTACTAAAATTATTTACATAAAATTAGAAAGAATTATTGGTCAGCTACTGCTAACAGAAGGTACATTTACATTGTCTTACTATTGTGTCTATTCAAAATCAAATAGCAGTTTTTTTTTAAAAGTCATTAATAACAAATCAAATCTACTCTATGGCCAGATATATAATTTGTTTACTTTTCCTTAAGATATATTAATTTAATTTGGCTGTAGCGTGTCTTAAAAATCCCATGCAAAATAATGCAAAGCCAAGTGGTTCTATTTCTATCAGATTTAATAATAAAAATGCATATTTCCTATTTAATTGACCAAATTATTTTGTCTAGGGCCACCCTCACAAGCTCACCAGAGCCGCACAGCCTCCAACTCTCAGCTGACAGACTACGCAGCTTTGAATGGCCTCGGCTTCCAGGTGGTGGCGTACCACCTGTGTCAAGCTGACAACAACTCCACCTGCATGGTCGCAGACATGGTGTCCAGCATCGCTGGTCAGCTAGCCCGGGCACCACAGCTGACCGCCTATAGAGATCTGTTACTGCAGGTAAACTTTGGTCTTAGAGCTTGAAAACATGAATAGATGTCAAGCATATTTTACTTAGTCTACCATTTGACTGCATGGTCGAATGGTAGAGCATTTGGCTGCAACCCAAAGGTCTTGAGTTCGGATCTTGGTTTAGACTTGTCACTGTAGGTCGTCCTTGAGTCCACTCAGCTCTGATGGGTACTTCACTTATATTAGGGAAAAGTAAAGTTGCTGGGCATATTTCTGACCACACCATCATTTCATATGCAGAGGTTAAAGAAAGATGAACTCGACTTCATCTGACCAAAAAATCGCTAGGTCTAAAGAAAAATGTTATATATTTTCAAAAATAACAAAGAACACTTTTCAGAAAATTTAACTGTTTTTACAAATTTTGTTACTATTTTTTTTTCAATCTTTTAAAGTTACATTTTGTATAATACAATTTCAAAATATGAAAATTTCAAACTTTTTATCAAATTATCTGGAAATCTGAAATTCATGATTTAAAAAAATAAAAATAATAAATTTTTAATTCTTTTGAATTGTGTAATTGCAGGAACCACAGCTTCAAAGTCTTCTGAGTATTCGTGACTGTATCCAGAATCCTTCCTTGTCTTTCCTGAAAGGTATTTTAGAACCACTGAGGATGCTAAAGAATGCTGGCAAGATCTTCTCCGACAGCTGCATTATTTTGATTGACTCGTTAAACGAGGCAGAATTCCACAAGCCCGACTACGGTGACACCATAGCCTCGTTTGTGTGTCGCCATGCCAACAAGTTCCCCTCCTGGCTGAAACTGGTGCTGACAGTGCAGACGGCCCTGCAGGAGATCACTTCCTCCCTGCCGTTCCACCGGGTGCTCCTGGATAAGCATGGCGACCAGTCGGAGAATGTATCCAAAGACATTGTGGATTACGTGGAGCACAGAATCTCAACAAGTTCCTCCATCCGCAGCAATATATCCATCAACGGCCGGCTGGATAAGGACATGCAGGGGAAGTTTTCCTCCCACATCCAGGGATTAAGTAAAGGAAGTTTTCTCTATGCAAAGCTCATTCTTGACCTTATAGAAGGAGGTCAGCTTGTTCCAAAATCTTCCAACTATAAAATTCTTCCCGTGAACTTGTCGGAGATTTTCCTTCTCCACTTCAACATTAGATTCTCCAGTGTGAGATCGTTTGAACGAGTTTCCACCATCCTGGGGGTCTGTTTAGCTGCCTTATACCCTTTGACCCTGGAGGATATTTTTCTTACCGTCAACTCAGGATACACCCAGAGGTACATCAGCTGGGAAGATTTTTGCCAAAGGATGAATGTGCTGGCAGGATTTCTGTACCGTCGTCATGACAACACGTACATGTTTTTTCACCCAGCTTTCAGGGAATGGTTGATCAGGAGAGATGAGACGGATTCCCCTAAATTTCTTTGTGATCTTCGGTAAGTTTATATTTAGATCTAACTTGAATTCTGTATGTTTGATATCTTTTTATTCAATTTTGTCACTCTTTGCATTCTTAATTGGCTGGCTATTTTCAGTGAAAAATGGTGTTGTCTCTTATTCTATTCCTAAATATTTACTTGCATTAATTACTGGAAAGATGTATTTATAAAGTTAAGATTAGTTTATTTTTGTTTAACCAAAAGTTTAAAATGTCAGGCATAAAATGTTAAACAGAAGTTATATGGGGCTTGTTTTAACTGGCCCAAAAAAATTTTAACTTTTGATAAGTGTACAACCCAGGAACTTAACAAAAAAATCAATAGTAGTCTCAATAAGACAAGTAGAGAGCAAAATAGTCACTGAAAATTTTGTAACTTAACCATTCCACTTACCACTGCAATAATGTAATTGCCAACAATTAGTAATTTACATAATAATAGTAGGCTACATACAATTTCAACAACAAAATTCAGTTGTTTGCTTTTGTTTGATTTTACTAAGTTAATTAGTTAATTATTATTTATAGCAGAAATTAATTTCTTTTATTAGTGGACTTCATTTACTGGAGTTTAGGATTTTCCATAAATCTGCACACGCCTTTTTGTTCCAATAACATTTCTCTTCCAAAATTTTGTTCTCACTCCTGAAACTGTTTTATTTATGCAGCAGTGCAGACTTTGATTACCGGTGAGTTTTGATTGGTATCCCACACTCCATAGCTCGTTAAGTTTTGATTTCCAATCCAGGCATTATTTTTTTTTTGTTGGCTGTTCAGTTGTTTTGTTAATTAATCAAATCAAGCTTGCACATCACATTTGCAGCATTACTTTTTGTTTAGCCCACTGACTTGATTTTAAGAATGCTAAAGAAAAGAGTAGGAATGCTTGATGATGCACTGTGATCAGACTTAGAAGCTTTACGTGAACTATGTTGTTATAAGAACCTGTTTACTACTTTCTTAATGTCGTGTACTGTGAAAAGTCTAGGCAAGCTGCAGTGTGCTGCAGTTAATTCTTGTTGTTTGATTAGTTTTATTTTTTCTTAGTCTAAAAGGATAATATTAAAAATTATTTTGTTTTTAATTTAATTTAATTTATTGTTTTGCACTGAAGTTATTCTATATTAATACAACTTATTCTAAATTATTTGTTTTGATTTTTTTTTTTTAAACACAATTTTGAATTACTGCAAATAATGAGTGTGCTGTATTAAAACTTATTTTGTTTTGTTTACTTTGTTTATAAATTCAATAACAAAAATAGACCACAGCATGTGAGGGATTCAAAATAATTCTGTAGATAAAGAGTGATTTTCCTTTTTTTCATCTAACATTTCAAATTGCATCACATGAGAGTTTTGTTTTTAAATTTAATTTGTTTCAATTTTTTTATTTTTTTTATTTAAAGATATTTACCAAAAATAAAAAAAATATAGGGCTTACTTCAGATTTATAAAATAGGATGTTGAGAAATTACAAAAAAAAAGTTTTTTGAAACCACATTACATAATCATTTGCAATGTTAAGGCAAATTATTTTGTTGTTTAATAAAATTAATAGTTTATGTCATAAATGTTTGTTTTTAATATTGTTTTTATTTATTTATTCAATTAATATTGTTAAAATTGTGTTGTGTTTTGACTTAAATTTACAAATTAATGATCATTGACGGTGACTTGTTATTTTCTACTACATAACCCCACTAGATGGGCTGAGATGACTTGTTATTTTCTACTACATAACCCCACTAGATGGGCTGAGATGACTTGTTATTTTCTACTACATAACCCCACTAGATGGGCTGAGATGACTTGTTATTTTCTACTACATAACCCCACTAGATGGGCTGAGATGACTTGTTATTTTCTACTACATAACCCCACTAGATGGGCTGAGATGACTTGTTATTTTCTACTACATAACCCCACTAGATGGGCTGAGATGACTTGTTATTTTCTACTACATAACCCCACTAGATGGGCTGAGATGACTTGTTATTTTCTACTACATAACCACACTAGATGGGCTGAGATGACTTGTTATTTTCTACTACATAACCCCACTAGATGGGCTGAGATGACTTGTTATTTTCTACTACATAACCCCACTAGATGGGCTGAGATGACTTGTTATTTTCTACTACATAACCCCACTAGATGGGCTGAGATGACTTGTTATTTTCTACTACATAACCCCACTAGATGGGCTGACATTGCCACCATTATGCACTCAACCACCACGCAGCATATGCTTCCTTTTTCACCAACACACATGTAAAGATTTCAGTTATATATTCTCACACATTGTTTCCTGAGCCTCTATAAATGTTAAAGCTGTTGCTGGAAAAATATTTGGGTTTTAGCTGTAGGGGCTGTTGGTTTTTTTAAATCTCAAATAGCTAATTTTAAAGGCTGGACTGAAATAGACGAAATTTTGTTTAATGTTCTCATCATTTGTTAGAATTCCAGGTAGACTGTAGGTGTGTTCTAACAAATTAGTTATTGCATTAGTTTTTTGTGTAGGGAAAAGAAGGTTCCATTATGTTTTTTTTATAAAGAATGATAAGATAACTTTAATAGAATACATTATGAATAAAACCAGCTGGCAAAGACAACTATAATGTCAGAAGAAAGAATTGTGAGCATAAAACTAGCCAGGGAAAGTAGGGTGCAAGAACTGTATGCATGCATGGGAATATCCTGACGACCCTAATATCTTCTCAAATAGTTTTTAATTTAATTATTTTTTTAATCCAAGAAGTCTTGTAACTAAGCAGAAACTTAGTTTGTGCTTTGATTCTGAACTGCTATGCATTGGGTTTTACTTTGGCTGACTACCTTTCTTTTTTGGCTGACTGGCTGTTTTTTCCATTTTCTGTACTTAAAAGATGTACAGAGATTGAAGTAATAACACCACAGAAAAAAATTTGAACATGAATGCAATATTTTTTTATAGCTACAAGATAAAACCAGTTGAAAAAAAATTTTATTTGAAATTTTGTGTAAAATATAAAAGCAATGCCCCAAGTGGCATTTTTTATGTTGTTGCCAGATTTTATTATTATGCAAAGGCATATAATTTTTTTAAATTAAATTTTACCTTTTTTTTTTTAGTTTCATGTAATTTTACCTTATGTATATCTATGATTTAAAAAATTTATATTCGCAATTTGAAGGAATCTTTTTTTTAGTTCCTCTGTTTTTTTTTATAAACTTGATTATATTTTTCTTTTTCTAGGAACGGCCATGCTCTCATGGCTTTCCGTCTGTCGAGAGTGTCAGCGCCGCTGCCCCCGGAGAAAACAATTGAGCTGGGCCACCACATCCTGAAGGCCCACATCTACAAGACCATCAGTCGCCAGCTGGGCTACTCGTCCAGAGACATGCAGGCCTACTGGATGTGTCTGAGCTCTAACAGCCTCAACACAGCCCTGGTCTCTCACAGGAACATCTTCTCACCCAATGTCAAGGTCAGTGGAATTTTTTTAAAATTTTAAATTTGGTAATCGGCAGAAATGTTGGGTGAGCAGGTGGTTGTTTTAGTGCCGGCACAAATAGGGTGGGTGTGTTTTGGGGGGGGGGGAGTTTTGGTGCCAACCCAGTATGTGAGAGTACAGGGTAAGGGGAGGGAGTTTTGGTGCCAACTCAGTATGTGAGAGTACAGGGGGGGGGGGGAAATTCATGTTACTATCTCTGGAATCATCAGACTGCTCTGTGATATCGCAAATTATTCAATCAACCAATCCAGTGAAAATTGAACTTTAGAATTTGTTATCACATTTAGGCAAATGTCCTTTTGGGTGTTTTTTTGCATTCTCGCAAACATCCTTTCCAAAAACGTTCAATGGCAGATAACGTTTGGGCATCTTCACTCAAGATAAAAATGTTTTTGTCCAATCGCTCTATAAATTTTCCAATGTTTTTGTCCAGGTGAGCCGACTGATCCTCCTCTCTGGAGCCAACCCCAACACCCGCACGGAGTACCTCAACAACGCCCCTCTCCTGTGTGTGGCTGCCAGAGAAGGATTCGCAGACATGGTGGCGCTGCTGATGGAGTTTAACGCCGACCCTAACGCCACCTCTGACACCTCCATGACACCACTGTGTCACGCGGCCGCAGCAGGACACCGTGACGTCATGAGAATGCTGTGTTTGAGAAATGCAAGGGTGAGTAAAATAAATCTGTATCACATTTTTTAGTTTATCCACATATAGATGGCAGCTTTAAAAGCTCTCCAGTACTGATTGATTGTGTCAGTTTTACAATTCTCTCTGCCATGTGAATCAATCTACCAGTTATTACTGTTTCTTTCAAATCATATCCCTCCATGTCTGTTTTTAGAACATGTGTTGCAAGTGTTATTCATATTGATCATAAAAGCAAATTAAATATTCAGGTTATTAATTATTAATTAAATTAAAAAATATTCTTCCTGGTCTAATTCAATATTTTTCTGTGGGGGATAAAAAACAATGTTTACATTTTTTCCAAAAATGTTAATTGAAAATCTCCTGCAGTTTGCTGTGAATGTGACTTTAAATAATACAGAACAGGTAGCTTGCAATGCGAACAATTGTTTTTATATTGCTGAATTAATACTTTAATCTTAGAGCAATTGTAACTAGAATTCAGAACAGGTAGTTTAATCTGAGAATAGTTGTATTTATATTGCTGGATTAATACTTTAATCTTAGAGCAATTATAATTGTAATTCAGAACAGGTAGTTTAATCTGAGAACAATTATAATTCCTGTTGAAATGAAAATATGTATGTCTCAAAACTATGGGAATTTGTATAAAAATATGGATTCTTGTATATAAGAGTTGTAAAAAATACCCATAGGATGATGTATAGACTATAGAGCTATGGGATTCTGTATAAAAATATATGAATTTTGTATACAACTATGGGATATCATTTTAAATTATTTGATTATTTTAAAATATGGGATGTTTAAATTCTGGGATGTTGTATAAAATTACGGGACATCATTTAAAACTATGGGGTGATGTTGTAAATGATAGGATGTGGTTTGAATTAGGTTTGTTATCGTTAAACAATGGCATGTTGTTGAAAACCATCAGCTGTTGCATGAATACTTAACAAAACTGTCTTCTGGCTATTTCAGCTGTCTGCGCAGGACAACCAAGGCCAGTGTGCTGCCATACATGCTGTCATCCACGGTCAGCTGGACGCACTTGTTTTCTTGCTGCAGAGCAACTGGGCAGTGGTGACTGGCGAGCCAACCAAAGATGAGGCCGTCACCCAGAGCTTTGTGGCAGCTGCAGCCACTGGCAATAGACAGGTGAGTTCAGGCAGACATTTACAGGTGGGTTCAGGTAGACATTTACAGGTGGGTTCAGGTAGACATTTACAGGTGGGTTTAGGTGGACATTTACAGGTGGGTTTAGGTGGACATTTACAGGTGGGTTCAGGTAGACATTTACAGGTGAGTTCAGGTGGACATTTACAGGTGGGTTCAGGCAGACATTTACAGGTGGGTTCAGGTAGACATTTACAGGTGGGTTTAGGTGGACATTTACAGGTGGGTTCAGGTGGACATTTACAGGTGGGTTCAGGTAGACATTTACAGGTGAGTTCAGGTGGACATTTACAGGTGGGTTCAGGTAGACAGGTGGGTTCAGGTAGACATTTACAGGTGGGTTCAGGTGGACATTTACAGGTGGGTTCAGGTGGAGATTTACAGGTGGGTTCAGGTGGACATTTACAGGTGGGTTCAGGTAGACAGGTGGGTTCAGGTGGACATTTACAGGTGAGTTCAGGTGGACATTTACAGGTGGGTTCAGGCAGACATTTACAGGTGGGTTCAGGTGGACATTTACAGGTGAGTTCAGGTGGACATTTACAGGTGGGTTCAGGCAGACAGGTGGGTTCAGGTAGACATTTACAGGTGGGTTCAGGTGGACATTTACAGGTGGGTTCAGGTGGACATTTACAGGTGGGTTCAGGTGGACATTTACAGGTGGGTTCAGGTGGACATTTACAGGTGGGTTCAGGTAGAAAGGTGAGTTCAGGTGGACATTTACAGGTGGGTTCAGGTAGACATTTACAGGTGGGTTCAGGTGGACATTTACAGGTGGGTTCAGGTGGACATTTACAGGTGAGTTCAGGCAGACATTTACAGGTGGGTTCAGGTAGACATTTACAGGTGGGTTCAGGTGGACATTTACAGGTGGGTTCAGGTGGACATTTACAGGTGGGTTCAGGTGGACATTTACAGGTGGGTTCAGGTAGACAGGTGGGTTCAGGTAGACATTTACAGGTGGGTTCAGGCAGACATTTACAGGTGGGTTCAGGCAGACATTTACAGGTGGGTTTAGGTGGACATTTACAGGTGGGTTCAGGTGGACATTTACAGGTGGGTTTAGGTAGAAATTTACAGGTGGGTTTAGGTAGAAAGGTGGGTTCAGGTGGACATTTACAGGTGGGTTTAGGTGGACATTTACAGGTGGGTACCTGCAGACATTTACAGGTGGGTTTAGGTAGACATTTACAGGTGGGTTCAGGTGGACATTTACAGGTGGGTTTAGGTAGAAATTTACAGGTGAGTTCAGGTAGACATTTACAGGTGGGTTCAGGTGGACATTTACAGGTGGGTTCAGGTAGACATTTACAGGTGGGTTCAGGTGGACATTTACAGGTGGGTTCAGGCAGACATTTACAGGTGGGTTCAGGTAGACATTTACAGGTGGGTTCAGGTGGACATTTACAGGTGGGTTCAGGTAGACATTTACAGGTGGGTTCAGGTGGACATTTACAGGTGGGTTTAGGTAGAAATTTACAGGTGGGTTTAGGTAGAAAGGTGGGTTCAGGTGGACATTTACAGGTGGGTTCAGGTGGACAGGTGGGTTTAGGTGGACATTTACAGGTGGGTACCTGCAGACATTTACAGGTGGGTTTAGGTAGACATTTACAGGTGGGTTCAGGTGGACATTTACAGGTGGGTTTAGGTAGAAATTTACAGGTGAGTTCAGGTGGACATTTACAGGTGGGTTCAGGTGGACATTTACAGGTGGGTTCAGGTGGACATTTACAGGTGGGTTCAGGCTTTTTGTGAAGCTGATAGGGGATAATGTAAACAATGTTTTAAAAGCATGACATTATTTATGGATGATATTCTTTATCAGAATAATGAACTATTTAACACATTAATCAAGTTCTGCAGAAAACAAGTATATAACAAATAAAATGTTTACATAGCTGATTAATGAAACAATTACAAGCCAAATTAGATAAATTAACAGTTATGTTAAAACTGTTAGCAAAATTTGTAAACTAAATATTTTAGTTAATTAAAACAAATATTAAAAACATGAAATTTTTTTAGTGGTAATAAGAGTTGGGAGTATAGAAATTTATTATATTTTTGTCTGATACACCCTATCTTGATTCATGCAGCAAGAGGTATAGCTGTACCTAATTAGCTTAAATTAATCTCAAGGCCTAATTGCTTTATTGCTATTTTCAGATCCTGGAGTACCTACACCAAGCTTACAGTGCTTCTAGACTTAATTTAGTTGACTCCCTGCAGCAAGAAACTGGTAAACATTTTCTTTATGATCTGCTGTAATTATTTTTAAAAAAAAATACTAACAGTAAAAGTGACACTTCTATGTAAATCCTGAAATGCTGTGTGTATTATGTTATTTTTGATGATGAATATTTTACCTTTAAGAAATATTAGGATTATTGTTAATGTGAAACAATAAATAAGTGAACACAATTTTTTAGTAAAGTAATTTATTTATATCATTACAAAATTTTAAGTTACAACATTTTTAAAGAGTCATTTTTTGTTTATATTATTAAAAATCTTAAAAATCTTATTTAAAAAGTCACATGATCAAATTTTTTGCCCCCAGCGATGACAGCTGCATGCCTGTTTGGCAGGAAGGAGGCTGTACACTTTCTGCTGGAGTGTGGCGCCGACGTGACAATCTCCAACAGCAAGTCTTTCACTCCGCTCCTGTGTGCCGCCAAGTCAGGGAGGTGGGAAATCTGTGATATGCTCCTGGCTAATGGCGCTGACCTGACCACACCAGACAAATATGGCCGCACGCCGCTGATGATTGCTTCAGGGGAGGGGCATGTGAGGGTGGTGAACTTGTTGTTGGATAAAGGTTAGTCTTAGAACATGTTAGGGTTAACTTGTTGTTGGATAAAGGTTAGTCTTAGAACATGTTAGGGTTGACTTGTTGTTGGATAAAGGTTAGTCTTAGAACATGTTAGGGTTAACTTGTTGTTGGATAAAGGTTAGTCTTAGAACATGTTAGGGTGAACTTGTAAAATCAATTAATGTCTTACACCATGTACAGAAGACTAACTTATTTTTGGCCTAGTGTGTTTAGATTAATTTTTTTTAAATTATTAAATACTGGATACTTTTGCGTTTTAATTAAGTTAAAAAAAAATTCTAGATAATAAAATAAAAATTACAAAAGCAATGGAACAGAAATATAAACATAATGAACGTTAGACTAGGAAGTGTTTTCTTTTAAAAAGTTTTTTTATAACCCCATTTGCCTAAATAATCTATTTTCTACTTTCCAATTTCCACATATTTCTACTCTCCAACTTATACTCTCCAACTTATACTCTCCAACTTATACTCTCCAAAATTTTACTCTCCAAAATTTTACTCTCCAACTTATACTCTCCAACTTATACTCTCCAACTTATACTCTACAACTTCTACTCTACAACTTCTACTCTACAACTTATACTCTCCAACTTACATTCTCCAACTTATACTCTCCGACTTATACTCTCCAATTTATACTCTCCGACTTATACTCTCCAATTTATACTCTCCGACTTATACTCTCCAACTTATACTCTTCAGGTGCCTGCCAGAAAAGTACAGACAAAGAAGGCCTGACAGCACTGTGCTGGGCGTGTCTACGTGGTCATATGCCAGTTGTTGAGTCACTGGTCAAGCACGGGTCAGACATTCATCATACGGACAACAGTGGACGCAGCCCTTTACACCTCGCAGCCTTCTACGGGGATGCTAATATTGTAAGAATGTGTGTCTATGTGATAGTTGTTTAAATATTGTAAGAACATGGGTCTATGTGATGGTTGTTTGAATATTGTATGATGTTTGTTATGTGATGGTTGTTTTAAAATTATAAAGAAATTAGCAACATTAAATTATTTAAACATCGTAAACATTGCTAAAAATAGAGAATAAGGTTTATAATATAAACTTTAGTGATCTAGACCTTTAAGCGTATTTTACTGTTTGTTGAGATGTCTTGTGTGATTGTTCCCTAGGTTCAGTTCCTGATAGACCATGGAACATCTATAGAACACATATTTTACTGTTTGTTGAGATGTCTTGTGTTTGTTCCCTAGGTTCAGTTCCTGATAGACCATGGCACATCTATAGAACACATATTTTACTGTTTGTTGTGATGTCTTGTGTTTGTTCCCTAGGTTCAGTTCCTGATAGACCATGGCACATCTATAGAACACATATTTTACTGTTTGTTGTGATGTCTTGTGTTTGTTCCCTAGGTTCAGTTCCTGATAGACCATGGCACATCTATAGAACACATATTTTACTGTTTGTTGTGATGTCTTGTGTTTGTTCCCTAGGTTCAGTTCCTGATAGACCATGGCACATCTATAGAACACATATTTTACTGTTTGTTGTGATGTCTTGTGTTTGTTCCCTAGGTTCAGTTCCTGATAGACCATGGAACATCTATAGAACACATATTTTACTGTTTGTTGTGATGTCTTGTGTTTGTTCCCTAGGTTCAGTTCCTGATAGACCATGGCACATCTATAGAACACACAGACCTGAGTGGGATGCGTGCCCTGGATAGAGCCATAGCATCACGGAACACAGCAGTCATAGTTTGTTTCCTCAGGAAAGGGGCTAAACTAGGTAAGGTTTTTGCTGGTTTTTATGTTGAAGATATAATACATTGAAATGACATGGCTCAGCGGTAGAGCGCTGGACTGCTAACCCAAAAGTCTCAAGTTCGAATCCGGGTTCAAGTCAGTAGAATGTCCCAGATTCCACCCAGCTCTGATGGGTACCTAATTCAAAATACAATACCATTAGATATGTATTAGTGGGCTGGATGTTTGATATAGTGTGTGAGAAATATGTGGTATGTGACTGAATTTAATCAAGTAATTATTTAACTTATCTACTGCCTATCACATTTGATATTTGTACAACTTCAGGTCCTGACACATGGGCAATGGCAGCAGGAAAAACTGATGTGCTACTTCTCTTGTTGAATAAATTGATGGAAGATGGTAACATCCTGTACAAGGTGATGGTCTAATCCAATTCTTTCAGTAACATAAAATAATCAAGAATTTTCAATTTTCTTGATCTTTATGAACTTTTTTTTTCAATTGTGGATTATATTTATGTTTGACAGAAAAACAGAATAAAAGAAGCATCACAGAGATATCAATACGCCTTGAAAAAATTCCCAAAAGAAAATAGTCCTGAGGAAGCCCAGACGTTTAGAGAATTGAGGTTGAACTTTCTTCTCAATCTTTCAAGGTGTAAGCGTAAGATGAATGTAAGTATTATGTTGTTCAATGTGTAATTATAAGAAAAATACAATTCAGCATTAAGTTGTAAACATTATATAAATGTGTTATATTGCTCAAGGTGCAAGTGTAAGTATTATATTAAGTATAAAATAGTTCTTGAAATTTGTGTGGCTAAAATGAAAAATTTCAGATTCGAAGGATAATAATTGTATTCAATGTGTCTTTTCATGAATAGGGTTGTGGTTTCATGACAATAAATGTCAAAGTATTTTTTAAATTGTATTACTTTAACTAAGTGATCTACACATTAACAGTAGGCTAAGTGATGTCGAGCCTTTAGTGCTTATTAGTAAATGAACTGTACAATAAACTGTAAACAATTAATGTATTATTTGCACATAACACAAATTGTTTGAATTTATCCTTCAGGACTTACAATCTGCGATAGACTTAGCTACCAAAGCTCTGGAGATCAGACCCAAATGTTTTGAAGCTTTTTACGCCAGAGCTCGAGCTAAGAGAGATGACAAGTATGTAACTCTTCTAAAGTTTTGAATAGTTTAGGTTCTATTTTTATGACACTGTATTTGTGTTGAGCAAAATATTGTTTATAAGTTTACAGCCATATAAAATATTCTAGATGTGTTTTTATACCATGTTTCTCATTGGTAGTTGAGGGTTAACATTGTTAGCATAAATACAATGATGAAAAGCCCAAACTAGATAATAAGCATCTAAAAAAAACACACCTTTTAAAATAAGTCAATGTATTACCACATATGATATACTGGCATAAATACTATCATGAGAGGAGTGGGGTGGGTGAATGATCCCCATGTATGCCAAGGTCATTAAAACAGAGTAACTCTACTTTATCTGCACAATGTGTCTTGGACACAAACAGTAAAAGATGGTGAAGGCTACTTACACTTCTGTTCAAAAACCATATCAGATATTTATAACTACTAACCTAATCTTTAAGCTAAGCTGAATAAGTAAACATTGTAGGCTACATCAGAGTTTGAACACAATTTTATTCTTCTGTTTGTCTTGTTCATCAACAGGCAGTTCTCATCCGCTCAGCAAGACATTCTAGAAGCGCTGAGGCTGGCGCCTAAAAACAGGGAGCTCCAGAGACTCTTGAGCCGTGTCAAGGAGGAATGCAAGGAACAGATGGCTCGCTATGAAAGCGGCATGAACACAGGGGCCGGTGTGGATATGGATAGGATATCCGAAGATGAAGATTCGCTGGCGATAGACCACCGGATAACTGATGAGACACCATTGTGACATGAGGCAAGGGGAAGGTGGGGCGGGGACAAGGTTTAAAAACAAACCAGCTATATGCCTAGGTTATTACTAATTAATTTGTTTCTCTAGTTTGTTATGGCTAATTAATAAAATGTGCATATTAAGATCTGATTTTACTCACTAGTAAAATAATGCTGGAATGAAACTCACTTATTAACAAAATAACATTATAGTAGTAATATCATTTCATACATTTATTTATTATTTTAATAAATAATTATTTTTTGGCTTTTAAACATTGACTTTTAAAATATTTTTTTTTAATTCTGAAAAGCATTCGTCGCAATTGTTAACAGCACCTTACATCGCCTCCTTTCCCTCATTTTGTTGCTACAAATGTTTCATATTACATTTTTACTTGAATTTATGTATAATAAGTAAATTCAGGTAACAGCTTCACTGTATCATAGCTAAAGTAGTTCAAAGAAAAGTTGGTGTTTTTTTTTGTTACCTACACTAAGGGAAGTCACTCAACATTCCCTGGTGTTTTTCTAATACTTATTTTATTCAACTTGTTTCAGCTTGCATTTTTTGTTGGTTTTCTTAATGCACATTTTGCACAATCTTTGTAATTTTTATAACACAGTTTTTGTTATGCATAGTTTTTTTTTTTTTTATTTTGTAAGAAGGAACAATAGTGTAATTAAACCAAGTGTGACTTGTCTTACAGTTAATTTAATAACAAGATCAAATAAATTTTAAATCATTAGTAAGGTATTCCGTCTCTTCTCCATAATTCATTTCACTATAGTAAAAATGTTTCATTTATTTTTTTAATTAAAATTTATATATGTAACTTGTCAATAGAATTTTTGATTGATACTAACAGAATGAGTTTCTTAAAGAACCTCATTCACTGCATAGAAATCTTTTTGTGAAAATAAATAGTTACGCAATGTCAAGAGTTGAGATAAGTGATAATGTGGTTTAATATTTACATCCTGTAGAACTATATTCTATTTCACCAGATAACAAATATATATATTTTAACAATTAACTGACAGTTTTAAAAAGTGAATAGTCTATGTATTATTCCGTATTATTTTAATGTTGAGTTTTAAAACAGAGACGTGATAAACCATTTGTGTTAATAAAAAACGATTTTGTGCCTGTAAAAGTTTTGTATTTATAAATATGTGTATATTATGTGTAAGCATATATGTAAGCACATATGTAGAATGATACACATAACTGCTGATGTTTGATTTTTAGTTGTGCCATTACATGGCTAAGATCTAAAATAAATTTGTTTTTTCCATAATTCCAAATATATAAACAGATTGTATGTATAGCATGAAAAAAATTCTTGTACAATATTGGATTGATCCATGTGGTGCTACACTTCATGAATAATTTAATTTATATTTTTAAAAATGTATTCTGATTTCTGTTTAATTAAATACTTGGGTGGCTTTTCTGTGGCTAATGCTAATTCTGAGTTCTGGCATATACCATAAATCTGAAGAAAACTTAGCGTTATCCTGCTCTTTTAATAAAAAAAAACATTTCATTAGCCTACATAAATCTACAAATATCATAACTGCAAGTATTTTAGCAAATTTAGTTGTTTTTTTAAAGTAACTAAATGTAAGAATAACCATTTAGAAAGGTGTATGTAAAAATACTTCATAGAATTATATTTAATTTTTATTTATATCTGCAAAGAAATTGTATCCAGATGGAGTAGTGTATGTACAGTTTTTGTCTATGCTTATGTTAGCAGTTACCAAACAATGAGTTGTTTGATTTGTAGTTTTTTTTTATTATTATTCGTTATTATTTGTTAAGATGCAATTTTTTAAAGAAATGCATTTTAATTGTAATTGTTTTTTTCTAATGATGTGGGCATGAATGTGTGATAAAAAGTGATTCACTGCTTGCGTCTAAACTCTCTCAAGCATTAGAATAACCACAGACTTGTGAAGAGAGTAAAGTTCTGCTTTTGGGTCTAGTTGAGCCGTTGATGGGTCAAATGAATGTGTGAGGCAGTGTGGAGCTATCAGGCTCAGCACTTTTTGAAAATCAGCTCCAACTGAATAATGCTTGGAATGTTATGTGATTATCCCTATAAAAATATATTTATTAAAAATCTGAATGGGAAGTTTTTGAAATTATTTTTTCATTTTTACCCTTTGATAACAATGTTCTTTTTAGTTTTTGGTGTCAAATCATTAGTCTAAAAAACAATTAAGAAATAACACTCAGAAAACATTCTAGAACATATTTAATTGACCACCACCTACATTCCCACTAATTCCAAAAATTTCTGCATTATAGAAAAAATATAAAAATGGAATGTGTTTTCTGCTTTCTCATCAAAGAATTACTACTGCATAACAGGATTTTGTGTATTAAAAAGTGGTAGAACTTTCATATTATTAGGTAATTGATGTAAGGAATACTTACAAAAAATATTTCTAATTCCCTCCATAACTACACATAACATTTACATATCACCCAGGTGTATCAACATATACTTTTTCAACATACAACATGTCATTTTCATTTGTAAAATTTGGTGTCAAGTTATAACATATACATGCATTTAATATACTGTAGTGCACAAAGATAATTTGGTTTACTACCAGTGCCCACTTAAAGGCAGCCTCACTACACCAAGGAGGGTGTAGGGTAGGAGTAATAATCATGAGTGTGTAGCAAAATTAATCAACTGCCCGAGGTAACCTGCTGGGCCAACTTAAAAGGGAGGAAACATTTTGTAAGAAACTTCCCAAATCAATAATGTCCATAAATCTTTTTACATGAGTATGGACAAAGGACCAAACATAAAAAAAAAAGAATTAAATAATACTTTGGCCAACAAGTTAAACCTGTCAATCTGGCAACTTTAGGCAACACATTTTGTTTTCTATCAACAAGAATCTGCTAAGCTAAGATGGACAGATTAATAATTATGAAAAAGAACAGTTTCATAAAAATTATAAAACATTCAGTTTCTGGCAAGTTGTGAAACATTTTCATGTTTGCGATACATCTCCTTTAAAAAAAAAAATTCAGAGTTATCACCTTTACACCTCTGCTTTGAATGGACAGCCTATTTCTTTAGGAAAAATTGAAAAATAATCAATCTGACTTATCCCACTTTTGTATTTACAATACAAATTTTCTATTACATTTTTTAATTAATTGCAAAGATAATATTTTGATAAACATAATTTTTTTTAAAAACATTTTTAAATGTACTATCAAAAATAAAACATGAGCTAACTTTAATTAATAAATATTTATTTACAAATATATGTACAGAACCAACAGTAGTGTGACAGATTCACAATGTTATGATATCATGAATCACTAAATAGAACAATTTATTTAAAACAATTAAAGCAGGAGGTTCAATAATTTGTCGAAAAATTTCATCAAAGTATTTGTATACAAGACCCACAGAAATTCACTTTTTTTTGTCATAAATAATTAACAGCGACTACATTTACATCCAATACTGGTGGATGAATCAAATACATCAGGACAAAAAGTAAGTAAACAAAATCTAGACCGGTTGGACAACAATATTTGGTAATGATGATAAGTTTCTGCAAACTTTTATTTCAAGATCTATGAGTGGAGAATGTATTGTTTTTTTTTACAAGTATTATTTGAAATAGTTTGTATGTTGCTATTCAGATCTATTGACATACTCTCATAGGGACATATCTGTGGCCATACAATGATTAGTATTGCCCACTGCTGTCCAGCAATACTAACTACCATAACAGTTTAATATCTCAACACATTGTACCAAAGGTTTTAAAAATAAGAAATACAACCTATTAGTTATATCCTGAGTTGATAACAATTACGGCTGAATATTAATTATTAAAAATTTAAATATGAGAATTTTAATTGATTACACAATTAACCAAAAATATGTTAATTGTTTCTAATATATCAGAAATAGCAATTAAATTCAGTTGTTGGGTGTTATACTTTTGGCAAGAAAATGCTTCAAACATGTGCATTGGAAGAGCATGTAGCATTGGAAGATTTGATTATAGGAACTTAGTTTAACAGACTGGTGATGGCCATTATTTTAAACTTCACTGATAGCTACAATACATATTTAAGTCAATTGTGATTGGAATTTAAACCAAGTTAATGTAAGGGATAAATACACGCCAATAAGACATACACTTTAATGAAGGGTGGCAAACAGAGAACTCAGTTTTAAATGATCAAAAAATTGAATCATTGGTTACATTTTGCAAGTGATTCTAGGATCAGCCAGTTCTGTTTTCTAAGGAAAATGTAACAAAGTATTGACACATTCAAACAATAATTGAAAACTTTGGTATAGAAAGTATTGAAATACAATTGTCAGTCAATATAAAACTGTGCTGTAGCCTACCTACAGACCTAGCAAAATTTGATGAGCTTCAGGAAGAAGTAAACAAAAAAAAAAAGCTTGGCTTTCCAATGAGGATTAGTTTTGAATACTGAACAGGGTCTTTGGTGAAATGCAGCATTGCTAACCCTAAAATCTGCTTTTCATGTTTGCGTTACCCAAAAACATTTTGTACCTCTCTAAAAATTTCACCAAATTTATTTAAAATATTTGTAATCATCAACAGGTATGAATGAATGAAGCAATGTCTCACATGGCAATAAATTTTAGTCAATCAAATTGTGACCAATCAAGGTAATCTGGTAATACTGTAAGAGATTTGGTTAAAACAGGGCTGGCTACTATAATAACTAGCAGAGACTGTTTAACCTTGAGTTAAATAAATAAAAACACTTATAAACATAATGTATTTGCTTCAAGCAAAAGAAAATCACAAAAGGATTCAAATTTTTAGCCAACAAATATTTCTATAATAAAAAAAAATCACCTGTGTGTGAGTATTTCAAATATTTTGAATTTAAAAAAATTAAATGTTGAGCATGGATCTGTGGGGAAAAAAATCTAATAATTAAAATTTGATTAAATTAATATTTCTGTGAGGTAAGTCTTTAAGTTGATACTGGCAAAGCTGATAGCTACAGTATTATATAATCAAACTTTCTTAATGTAAACACAATATTTCAAATATCATTTTTTAGCCATAGATGAGTTTAAACATGTCACACAAAATAAACCAACTGCCCAATATTATTCACAGAAAGGCAGTTCAAACAACAAATCTAGACTAGTTTAAAGAGCTGAGTAGCAGCCATAGTAGTTGGTGTCTGAACTCAGTTGGAACAATATAAACAGCATAAATAGATTTTCATCAAAAAATCTCAACAAATCAGACTATTTACAGAACTGTAATATAATTAGAATGTAAGTGATGTAACTCATTTTCATTGTGCAGATAGTTGGCCTTTTGACCTCTGACATGAGGTGATGGTAAAAAAATGTGCATGTGACATCTGAATATTTGAGACTGATGGAAAATATATAACAGCTGATTCATAACCACAACTCTAATGCTCTGACTAAACAATGGCTTTCAATGATTAAAATTAGTCTGCAAGTGTTAACCATTTTCCACCAGTAAAACATTTGTGAAACTACACTAGCAAGTTGAGAATAATGTTATAATTACAGATGAGCTGAAAGATGACCTCTATCCAACACACAGCTCAGAGAAACCCAACCAAATCATTTCAACCCAACCCTGACTCAATTCATCAGACACAAGTCATTCTAAGTTTTAAAATGTTCTGGCTCATAAAAAATCCTGACAAATCCCAGCTGGTCAAAATTTAGGAAAATCCTAAAAAATCCCAGCTCATCAAAACTTAGGAAATCCTAACAAACCCTACTGATCACAACTCAGGAAACCCTAACAAACCCTACTGACCACAACTCAGGAAACCCTAACAAACCCTACTGACCACAACTCAGGAAACCCTAACAAACCCTACTGACCATAACTCAGGAAACCCTAACAAACCCTACTGACCACAACTCAGGAAACCCTAACAAACCCTACTGACCACAACTCAGGAAACCCTAACAAACCCTAGCTCGTAACATGCAGTGCGTTCAATCATGGAAAACTTGGATAAGTATCGGCAGGCTTGGTTGGCGTGGTGGTGAAATATTCTAAACTTTTGTCTGTACAATTCAGCCATTATCTCCAGCATGTGAATATAGTGTTCTCTAGATGGTTCTTTGTCTGTCTGTAAAGGGAAATACAAAAAAATTGTTTCAGATATGGTTACTTGTTTATATTAAAGTTGGAGAAAGACAAGTTCAAGTTTTTGAAAAAACCTATCTAGACTTATTTTTAGGCTAGAACTCAAATTAAAAATTCTAGAAATATATCAAAGAATGACTCATAGTCAAGCTGTACAAGAAAATATAAAAATTCTACCCCCATATGGACAGTAAACAGTTTATTAGATTATATGCAAAGAGGTTGTCAATAAATGACGGAATACACATAGAAGGAGGGGGGTCTTTAATTTTTGTGACAATGTGTGATGAGGGGGAAAGTCAGATTCAGATTGTGTGACATTATACTTGTCATTTTAAAAAAGTCATGTTAGAAACTGAATTTTAGCTGTTATTTAGCCTTTTTTAAAACTGTTTTTGTAAATTGTAATAGAAATTGACTAATATACTCTATGTTAACAGAATTCAGTCAATATTTTAGAAGATTTTAAAAACAAATTAAACAGTAATTTTGATGGGGTTTGGAGGCTGAGGTATGAAATCATTTTAGGTGGGGGTCTTGCTTATTATGATGATGTGTGATGAAGGGGATGGGGGGAAGGTAAGAATTGTTTTTAAAAAGTGTGACGTCATTTATGGATGACCCCTAAGAGATGCACAAATTATAATAAATATTTCACCAGTTAAGAAAACTTTATAAGTATACTTGTCAAGCTAAATTTAATATCTGATTTACACACATTTACAAATTAGTTTTAAATCAAGTTTAAGTGTAAACTTATCCAAATTGAATTTTTAAAATCTAATTTTAAATTGGCAATTTCTGAATTTAATACCCTAACAGTTTAATTTCATGTTATTCCAATATCACTGGATGTTTAAAATGTTTCACGCCTAGATTAAACAGTACTTTAAGTTTGATATATCTTGTGCCCTGATTTAACATCACAATAACATTGAGACATTCCAGATTAGATATCGAAGTCAATGGCCTTTATGGTACATAACAAGTTGACATGTAATACTTAATTGTGTTGGAGGAAATCCCTTCAAACACTAGAATTAAGTACGAAGAAGAAGAACAGAAAGAAGTTATCCTTTAAAGTGAAATATTCCCATATGTCAGTAAAGAAATATGTACCTGCTGTGGGTTATAGACAGAACAACCTTCACATTGGTGCACTTCAACGAGCAGCTGATTGACAGTCTTGAGTTGATCAGAGGTCAAGAGGTCAGGCAAAACTTCCCACTCATACTCTTCTATATCCAATTTTACAATGGCGATGTTTGTCTGTTCAAAACAAAATTACATAAGTCATGATTGAACAAAAAGTAACATAGAGAGTTGAATCATACTATTAAGCAAAAAAAAAATAATAATAATATAGAAACATTTTTGCTACTATTATTAAATTATAGCAACAATGTAAAGATAGTCTAAAGTAGGTTTCGATTGCTCTGTATATGGCATATAGTTTACCAATATTTTTAGGCATGTAAGGGGTTACATATTATTCTGGACAAGTGGCAAAATCAGGAATGGTCTTTGTGGGGGGGGGGGGGGGGGGGAGAGAAGGGGAGATCCATAATTCTACTTTCCGCCTCCCCTAAGTCACTAAATGAATGAACTGCCTCCTGCTTTTCTCCTATTTAATCTTCCTTCTACCAAAAAGTAAATCCTATCGTGAGGCGGATCTAAGCCAGCTCCTCCAGAATATCAAATTTATGCCCAACCCCAAACTGATTTTTAAAAAAAATCTAAGCAACTTTGGTTATATACACAGAAACAATCACCTTTGAATGCTTTAAACTTGCTCGTATGCTTTCAAACTTAGCCATTGGCCAGCCATTGGCTAAAGTCCTGTCAGAATCAGCCAATCCCAGATGGTAGAAAAAAGCCTTATCTCCCCTTTTGTTGGACTCTATCTTCATGCTGTAAACAATCAATATGTATCTCATTAACTTTTTTTGGTTGCATTGATTAACAATTACACTGATAAACATTACATAACAAGTTATATAAATATCACTTCCCCTGACCAGACTGTTCAAGAACCAGTTGTTTTTTTTAACTTGTTCACAAAAAGGCTTTAGAGTTCTGTTTTAACATTTCTATATTAAGAACTTGGTGAAATGGAACTGATTGATAATGGTAAAGGTTAAGGCCATGAATTTCTGTGCATGATGCCTTGGTTGATTTAGAACAATACATTGTATAACTGTAAAATCTGATTTCTGGCAAAGCGATATATATATATATATATATATATATATATATATCGCTTTGCCAGAAATCAGATTTTACAGTATTACAACACAGAGCAAAGAACTCTTCGATTATCTGTATCTGTAGACTTGACAGAGTGTGGGTGGTGTGTTGAGCTTTAATTAATTAATGGGCATCCAATCAAGACTACCAGGTGATATCTGCAGCATCTAAGCTGTGAATCTAAAGCTAGTCAATCATCAAATTTTGAATCACACCCTTTATGTATAAATAGAAACTGGATTCTAAGTTTGGTATCAATTCAATGTTTTAAGATTCTAAAAACTCTAAAAACATCAGAATAATATCCTTACACAAAGAAGGCAATGAAAAACAATGCATATAACCTCTAACATACAGACAAACATGACAACAAATAAGCAATACCAAGCAGTGAAGAGCTTGTAAACTTACCTGGGATCAAATGAATGGACCATACAACCAAATTTACTGATAGCTGCATCATCAAAGCTGAAGTCATTGTCTACCCTAGGAAAGAAATAACACAACATTTATTTCATACAACCAAATTTACTGATAGCTGCATCATCAAAGCTGAAGTCATTGTCTACCCTAGGAAAGAAATAACACAACATTTATTTCATACAACCAAATTTACTGATAGCTGCATCATCAAAGCTGAAGTCATTGTCCACCCTAGGAGAGAAATAACACAACATTTATTTCATACAACCAAATTTACTGATAGCTGCATCATCAAAGCTGAAGTCATTGTCCACCCTAGGAGAGAAATAACACAACATTTATTTCATACAACCAAATTTACTGATAGCTGCATCATCAAAGCTGAAGTCATTGTCCACCCTAGGAGAGAAATAACACAACATTTATTTTTCACAGTTTTTAAAAGATAAAATTCTAAAATAACATGCTTATGTAAAACATATGTATATGATGACCACAGTTCTATGTAAACCTGACATATAATAAGAATTGTACAACTTCAACTAAAAGTAACCAATGATTGGCAACAGCAATTACAGTAAGTTTTAAAGATGTAACTTAACACCTAAATCTAATTTAGGTTTTTTACTGTCAGGGATTCTAAATTTCAATGAAATGCGATGTTAATATTAATTGCGTTACATTTTTTAAAAGTCACTCTTCAAAAGTTATGGGGGAAATCATTAACTTCCCTTTATCATTACAGAAGTAGGCCTATACCAAAAACTATTGACACCTTTTATGGGTAACACTTTTAATGAGTCACTGAGTCACACCTTTTATGTGTTACATCTGTAATGAGACACACCTTTAATGAGGCACACCTTTAATGAGACACACCTTTAATGAGACACACCTTTAATGAGTAACACATTTAATGAGTAACACATTTAGTGATACACAGCTTTAATAAGACACACTTTTAAGGGGATATGCGCGGAAAAAAATCACAAAATTTCTTGTTTTTCGTCATGGTCGGTTTCTTGCACTTTTGGATACTTTGTCCATTTTTGTATAAAGAAAATAATAACTTTAAAGAGGAAAAAATATTTTATGTGTTTGAATTACGATTTTTATGACCCTATTAATTAAAAAATAATCAATTTTTCCCAATCTTACAAGCTCTCTATGAAAAGTTTTATATCCGTCATTATATTGTACTTGACCTCATTGGAAAGTTGGATTTCTCATGTATCTAATAAACTTAATTTCCTACATCTCGGAAACACCCAAAGCTTACAATCGGCTTTGCAGTTTACACAGATATGGTACGTTCCTGACCTAGTTTTCGTTACTTTTGGCTGTTTTTCTCAGTTCGCATGTTTTTAACACTAAAAAGACTACTAATTTTTTTTATTTATTAAACAATGCCAACCATATTTTCAGTAATTGTTCTTAATGCAAAAATACAACTTTTGTCACGAGGGAATTGTGATTGCTTTCATAGAAAAAAGTATTTGGTAATTAATATGCAAATTTTGAAACTTTTGAATACTAAAAAGGGTACGATTTTTTAGACCTTGTAAAATTCTTACTAGTAATTATTTCAAAAAGTCGTCGTGACAAAAGTTTTAATATATACTGAAATATAAGCAGTTTAAATTTGATTGCTATAGGTGCATAAATAAAAAAGCCTTAGTATTTTTAAAAGTACCGAAAAATTCAAAATGGCGGAGGTTTTTTGGGTTTCCATGACAACCAAAATTGTTTTCGACCCTTTTATTTGCTGTTTAATACTTACTTTTATATGCCAAATATGATAAAAGTATTCAAAAGGTTTTAGATCTTAAACTGTAAAACATAGAAAAAAACATAGCATATACCCTTAATGAGACACACCTTTAATAAGACTTACCCAAACGAGTAGACAATACAGTCAGACTTTGACAGGTAGGCGCTGTCTGCACACACGTCCCAGCCTCCGTCAGTGACACGCCCGACCCTTTCCACATTCTCACACTCCAGCTGGTTCTTGGTGACATAGCTGAAAGTTCAAACAGACTCTACTCATTTTATGTAGCCAAGACACAGTTAATCCTTTTTTGTACCAAATCATACAAAATAAATTCTGTAGAATACATGTTAAGTAAAAGTAGATTCCTCTAGATGTAGTGATCCATTGGGCAGACGAAGTAGGGTTCATATGTTTCTTGATGATAGCATATGAAGGAATAATGTGGTCAGCACTATGCCCAGCCACCTTTACTTTCACTAACAAAAGACAGGTGACCAGGATGGACATCCATCAGAGTTGGGTAGATTTAGGGACGTTACACTGACTTGAACCTGAGACTTTAGTTCACACCATCCAGTAGAATAAATGTAAGCATATTGGGATATTTTGTTATGCTCTGACCCTTAAAGTTCAAGGTTGTAGTAGAAACACTACTTCATCTACCTTATTGACCAAAACATTTGTAAAGGGTTTATTTACTTTTAGTTAAAGGCACTAAAGTCTATCATAAAGGGAGATACAAACACACAATGTTAAAAATTAAATTGCATGTTCTCATCCTTGACCACCATGTTATTTAGAGAAGAGAGTAGTTAGTGGTTGCCATTGTGACAGTTACTGGTGTCCTATCATCAGCTAGTTAAGTTCCCATTTGTTTGATGTAATGATAAATGTGCATGTACATTTGAATAGCCCAAATGGTACTCAAGTCAAGTGGGTCAAGTTCCTCAGCAAACCTGACGGTCCATGTGGCAAGTGAAGTAGAGTTCACCTGTTTGTGTGACCTCGCATAAGAAGGGATAGTGTGGTCAGCAGTATTCCTAGCTGTCTTTACTAGACACATCTACACCACCACTCACCAATGTTGTACTAGCCACATCTACACCATCACCCACCAATGTTGTACTAGCCACATCTACACCACCACCCACCAATGTACTAGCCACATCTACACCACCACCCACCAATGTACTAGCCACATCTACACCACCACCCACCAATGTACTAGCCACATCTACACCACCACCCACCTATGTACTAGCCACATCTACACCACCACCCACCAATGTTGTACTAGCCACATCTACACCACCACCCACCAATGTTGTACTAGCCACATCTACACCACCACCCACCAATGTTGTACTAGCCACATCTACACCACCACCCACTATTGTTATACTAGCCACATCTACACCACCACCCACCAATGTTGAACTAGCCACATCTACACCACCACCCACCAATGTACTAGCCACATCTACACCACCACTCACCAATGTACTAGCCACATCTACACCACCACCCACCAATGTTGTACTAGCCACATCTACACCATCACCCACCAATGTACTAGCCACATCTACACCACCACCCACCAATTTACTAGCCACATCTACACCACCACTCACCAATGTACTAGCCACATCTACACCACCACCCACCAATGTTGTACTAGCCACATCTACACCCCCACCCACCAATGTTGTACTAGCCACATCTACACCACCACCCACCAATGTACTAGCCACATCTACACCACCACCCACCAATGTACTAGCCACATCTACACCACCACCCACCAATGTACTAGCCACATCTACACCACCACCCACCTATGTACTAGCCACATCTACACCACCACCCACCAATGTTGTACTAGCCACATCTACACCACCACCCACCAATGTTGTACTAGCCACATCTACACCACCACCCACCAATGTTGTACTAGCCACATCTACACCACCACCCACTATTGTTATACTAGCCACATCTACACCACCACCCACCAATGTTGAACTAGCCACATCTACACCACCACCCACCAATGTACTAGCCACATCTACACCACCACTCACCAATGTACTAGCCACATCTACACCACCACCCACCAATGTTGTACTAGCCACATCTACACCATCACCCACCAATGTACTAGCCACATCTACACCACCACCCACCAATGTACTAGCCACATCTACACCACCACCCACCTATGTACTAGCCACATCTACACCACCACCCACCAATGTTGTACTAGCCACATCTACACCACCACCCACCAATGTTGTACTAGCCACATCTACACCACCACCCACCAATGTTGTACTAGCCACATCTACACCACCACCCACTATTGTTATACTAGCCACATCTACACCACCACCCACCAATGTTGAACTAGCCACATCTACACCACCACCCACCAATGTACTAGCCACATCTACACCACCACTCACCAATGTACTAGCCACATCTACACCACCACCCACCAATGTTGTACTAGCCACATCTACACCATCACCCACCAATGTACTAGCCACATCTACACCACCACCCACCAATTTACTAGCCACATCTACACCACCACTCACCAATGTACTAGCCACATCTACACCACCACCCACCAATGTTGTACTAGCCACATCTACACCCCCACCCACCAATGTTGTACTAGCCACATCTACACCACCACCCACCAATGTACTAGCCACATCTACACCACCACCCACCAATGTACTAGCCACATCTACACCACCACCCACCAATGTACTAGCCACATCTACACCACCACCCACCTATGTACTAGCCACATCTACACCACCACCCACCAATGTTGTACTAGCCACATCTACACCACCACCCACCAATGTTGTACTAGCCACATCTACACCACCACCCACCAATGTTGTACTAGCCACATCTACACCACCACCCACTATTGTTATACTAGCCACATCTACACCACCACCCACCAATGTTGAACTAGCCACATCTACACCACCACCCACCAATGTACTAGCCACATCTACACCACCACTCACCAATGTACTAGCCACATCTACACCATCACCCACCAATGTTGTACTAGCCACATCTACACCATCACCCACCAATGTACTAGCCACATCTACACCACCACCCACCAATGTTGTACTAGCCACATCTACACCACCACCCACCAATGTTGTACTAGCCATATCTACACCACCACCCACCAATGTACTAGCCACATCTACACCACCACCCACCAATGTTGTACTAGCCACATCTACACCACCACCGACCAATGTTGTACTAGCCACTTCTACACCACCACCCACCAATGTACTAGCCACATCTACACTACCACTCACCAATGTACTAGCCACATCTACACCACCACTCACCAATGTACTAGCCACATCTACACCACCACCCACCAATGTACTAGCCACATCTACACCACAACCCACCAATGTACTAGCCACATCTACACCACCACCCACCAATGTTGTACTAGCCACATCTACACCACCACCGACCAATGTTGTACTAGCCACATCTACACCACCACCCACCAATGTACTAGCCACATCTACACTACCACTCACCAATGTACTAGCCACATCTACACCACCACTCACCAATGTACTAGCCACATCTACACCACCACCCACCAATGTACTAGCCACATCTACACCACCACCCACCAATGTACTAGCCACATCTACACCATCACCCACCAATGTTGTACTAGCCACATCTACACCACCACCCACCAATGTACTAGCCACATCTACACCATCACCCACCAATGTTGTACTAGCCACATCTACACCACCACCCACCAATGTACTAGCCACATCTACACCACCACCCACCAATGTACTAGCCACATCTACACCACCACCCACCAATGTTGTACTAGCCACATCTACACCACCACTCACCAATGTACTAGCCACATCTACACCACCACCCACCAATGTACTAGCCACATCTACACCACCACCCACCAATGTACTAGCCACATCTACACCATCACCCACCAATGTACTAGCCACATCTACACCACCACCCACCAATGTACTAGCCACATCTACACCACCACTCACCAATGTACTAGCCACATCTACACTACCACCCACCAATGTACTAGCCACATCTACACCACCACCCACCAATGTTGTACTAGCCACATCTACACCACCACCCACCAATGTTGTACTAGCCACATCTACACCACCACCCACCAATGTACTAGCCACATCTACACCACCACCCACCAATGTACTAGCCACATCTACACTACCACCCACCAGTATAGTAGTCACATGTACAAAACTACCCACCAATGTATTACACCACCACATAATCATATACACAACAATCCACCAATGTTTTACATTACCACACATATTCAATCAGCCATCAATCTATTTTTATGTCTCAGAAGTATCTTAGCCACACACCAAGAAACACAACTGTGAACACTTAAGCATAACAATCTTCAATCACTTGTACTGAATTGATTTATAAAGGAATTCAAACATTCATTGACTTCAAATGCGCCAGCAGTGTCAACCCAACCCTAAACTAAGTTGGTAATTTTTCTAGATGTAGCAATTCTGTCAAGGATATACTTTGCTCTAACAAAATATTGTCTTGATATTACATGCCACCAAACTCTACAAGTAATGTAGGAATACAAACAAGAAGAATGGTCTACAGTCCAGTTTTTATTTACATCCTACTCAAGTTTCAAGCAGATAAGAAAAAACACTTGTGTGAACTAATGCAGTGTATATCCAGCTTCATAATTAGTGCGTTAATTAAGGTAGAAGTGAGTGAGGCTGTAATTAATTAACCATTAGAGCTAGGGCATCTATCATTAGTACAGAAACGTGACCCTATGAAAAACATACCTCCAGGGTTAATGATTGTGACAAAGTTGGGTGCAGTGAACAGCCCAAGGGAAGTAACTAACCAAAAGTCAAGGGAAGTAGCTAACCAAAAGTCAAGGGAAGTAACTAACCAAAAGTCAAGGGAAGTAACTAACCAAAAGTCAAGGAAGTAACTAACCAAAAGTCAAGGGAAGTAACTAACCAAAAGTAAAGGGAAGTAACTAACCAAAGTAAAAGGGAAGTAACTAACCAAAAGTCAAAGGGGAGTAACTAACCAAAGTAAAGGGAAGTAACTAACCAAAAGTAACAATCCACCACAAGTTAAAGGGAGTAACTAATCAAGTAGCAAAGCTCATCGCAAATTGAAGGGGAGTAATCACCCCAAGTAAAGAGGAGTTACAAAGCACAAGAATTAGGAAGTCAAGGGAATTAACTAAACCAAAAAGTCAAGCAGTGTAGCAAATCTACACTAAAGTAACCCAACAAGAATATTTTCTATTCTAACACTTCAGCACACATTTAAAAAAAAAAAAACAGCTGTGAATGACAAGTGAAATCAATACCCTACTTGGGGGGCAATTTCTTTTTCAGTATCTGAATCACTCCATGAGTGGCATTAACTGTGGTCTTGTGGTTCAGGGGGGGGGGAGAATTTAGTGTATGGAAACTTCAACACTGGGCCTTAGCTCAATTAAATTCTTTTTTAACAGGAGGCACTGACTTAATTAATCCAACAAGGTCAGCATGACCTAGCTCACACAAAAATGAAAACAGTGATAATTTAACTACATATTCACAATTGCAGATATGTTTATGTTACTGTTAGAAGTATAGTAAAAAAAAAATTTGAGTTTATGATTGCTGCTCAGTCATTGACTGACACTGTTTTCACAGGTAAAGTAGAGTTTGGCTTTTACATTTGGTTTAATAGTAAAGCATTACCCTGCTTTAAAAAGAGGGTATTAATGTATTAGGGTGAAGTTATTTACAAGCATAGTGTTAGCTTGCAATAGAAGCTACAAGCATAGAGTAGCCATGTGGCTGGGGGTAGCTACAAGCATAGAGTAGCCCTGTGACTGGGGGTAGCTACAAGCATAGAGTAGCCCTGTGACTGGGGGTAGCTACAAGCATAGAGTAGCCCTGTGACTGGGGGTAGCTACAAGCATAGAGTAGCCCTGTGACTGGGGGTAGCTACAAGCATAGAGTAGCCCTGTGACTGGGGGTAGCTACAAGCATAGAGTAGCCCTGTGTTAGTCTGAGGGTAGCTACAAGCATAGAGTAACCCTGTGGCTGGGGGTAGCTACAAGCATAGAGTAGCCCTGTGACTGGGGGTAGCTACAAGCATAGAGTAGCCCTGTGGCTGGGGGTAGCTACAAGCATAGAGTAGCCCTGTGGCTGGGGGTAGCTACAAGCATAGAGTAGCCCTGTGACTGGGGGTAGCTACAAGCATAGAGTAGCCCTGTGACTGGGGGTAGCTACAAGCATAGAGTAGCCTTGTGTTAGTCTGAGGGTAGCTACAAGCATAGAGTAGCCCTGTGGCTGGGGGTAGCTACAAGCATAGAGTAGCCATGTGGCTGGGGGTAGCTACAAGCATAGAGTAGCCTTGTGTTAGTCTGAGGGTAGCTACAAGCATAGAGTAGCCCTGTGGCTGGGGGTAGCTACAAGCATAGAGTAGCCCTGTGACTGGGGGTAGCTACAAGCATAGAGTAGCCTTGTGTTAGTCTGAGGGTAGCTACAAGCATAGAGTAGCCCTGTGGCTGGGGGTAGCTACAAGCATAGAGTAGCCATGTGGCTGGGGGTAGCTACAAGCATAGAGTAGCCCTGTGACTGGGGGTAGCTACAAGCATAGAGTAGCCCTGTGGCTGGGGGTAGCTACAAGCATAGAGTAGCCCTGTGGCTGGGGGTAGCTACAAGCATAGAGTAGCCCTGTGGCTGGGGGTAGCTACAAGCATAGAGTAGCCCTGTGTTAGTCTGAGGGTAGCTACAAGCATAGAGTAGCTCATATGTGACAGCAGACAACAACCTCACCTGTGATAGACAGCAGACAACAACCTCACCTGTGATAGACAGCAGACAACAACCTCACCTGTGATAGACAGCAGACAACAACCTCACCTGTGGTAGACAGCAGACAGCTCCTCCCATGACAACGCCCTTAATATGGTTTTATTCTGTATGACATCAAGTTCAGACATCAACTTCACATCCTGAAACAAGTTTGTTTGTTTTTTAAATTATTTGCATAAAGCTATAAGCCAGTTTATCAATTTTATACATTTTAAAAACTATTTTTTTTATCAATAGTAACAAATAAAAGTGTAATGAGGAAAGCTTTGATTGCCATAAAAAATAATGAATTTTAAAGACAAATTATTAACCAAATAAAGGATTCTAATGATTAGAAACTAGGCTACATTTAATTGTAAATAACCTTTCCTATCAATCAGAGATTTAGCCTGTTTACCCTTTTTATTGTTTATTTTGTTATTAAAAAAAAACATGGATAACAAAGTAACAAAGAAATGAACAAAAAGTGCACAATAAATGTGAAAAATGTACAATTAAAAGACTTGATAATTCCTTTTTAAATAAACAGGAACTTAACTGGTTATGAACTGAATGTAATGCAGAACTTAAACGTGAAATAAAACAGGACTGATGGCTGAGAACAAATTTTACCTGACAATCAATTAACAACATCGGTTCTAATTTTTACTGACCGTTAAACATTTGGTCAAATGTTTAACATACAAAAATATTAGGTCTCAGTTAATTTGCGCTGCTGACAATACAAATTTGTTAACAGGAGTCAACAGATAGTTATAGGAAATAAGTAGACTAAGCCAGAAACATTTATAGACCAGAGTCATAAACTTAATCAGTATATCAGAGAATGTGTTTTTTAATTTGCTTATGACAATCAAAACAATTTTATTTTTAAAAGACGAAAAAAATTAAAGTTTGTAAAATGCATTAGTATAACATTTTAAAATTATTATATAGGCCCTAAATGAAATTTTGGAGAGATTTTCAAATTTTCCAGTTTTTGCATAAAAATACTGTAGACTACTTCTACAAGGAAGCATAGACCCAGCACACAAAACTACTAGAGTACTTCATAGATTAAAAAGTAGTTTCCTATATCAATTGTGTGAAAATTGCCTTCTCGATTTTTTTACCACACAATAAATTATAAAACTAAAGGTAGTTCTGAAAATGTTTATTACCAACTGATTTTCAAAAAATGTCAATATTTGCAATGTGTTGACGCTTGCAATATCAAGCAGGTGAAAAGAATCAACGCTTACACAATACAACTGGCCTATAGACCCTAACTGATGTTACAACATCACACAATACAACTTGCTTATAGACCCTAACTGATGTTCACAACATGGAACAATACAACCCATGTTATCAATATACCCAGGCCTATATTTATCTTGTTTTAAACAAAAACATTAGTGGTGTGGTGTGTTGCTCTCAAATCCTGATATTCTTCTGTTTCTTTTAGACCTTACAATACACTAATAAAACTGCACTATCTTTGGCTATTCAAGTCTGCAGAAACAACAACACTAATATGATAGTAAAAAAAATGTATTACCCTAATTACCCCAGAGTCGATGATCTTGGATGAAAATGCTGAAATTAAAAAGCAATTAATTAGAACACATTTGACTTCATTACAAAAATACCGTTAACATTGGTTTTGTTTTAGGTTTGTATACATTAGCAAATACTAGCTAATGTTTCTTTAAGGTAAAGAATTCAGTCAAGCACTGAAGTCAAAGATAACCTAGAGGCTAATCATGAGTTGGATGGCATTGTGTTCTTTCTGTAGCCACATAAATCAGGGGTTCATAAGACCATCACAACTGATAATCCCATTTTAAACCAAACTCCTAGACTTGTGGTTAAAGCATAAAAGCCCTCAAACCAGAAACACTCAAGTGTTATGTTCCCCATTGATATAGTTTAAAAGGTAATTCCCTTACCTCAAAAATAAATTAACAACAATAATTCTAAATCTGTTTATCACACTGAATCAAACATAACTAATTTATTTAAAAGAAATATTTAAGCAAAATGTATTCCTGTATACATATTTTGGTTTTGTATGACATGATAAAGCCCATAGTTTGAATAAAGATAAAATTAGAATAAACTGAAGTCAAAAGTTACCTTGGTTTGCTTTTCTTGCTTTCTCATCCAAAAAGGGGAAATTAAATTTGTCTTCAGCTGTTAGCTCAATACTTGCATATGTCTGGAATTTAAATTATTAATTATTTTATTTAATTTAATTGGACTATTTTATATATTATTACATGAACATTTTTTTTCAAAAATTGAAAACAATTATTAAATTATTCATAAATTACTTAAACTAAGTTAAACAATAGATGAATACTTGTAGTTAGAAAAATGTATGTGTAATCTAAAAAATCAACATTTTGCTAGTATCTTGGCCCTTTTTCTAGCCTTACCCTATTCTATGTTTGAACATAATAGTAATATAAATAAAAAGTCTCTACGTGATGGTAATGCCATGCAGGTATTATTATAAAGACTTAAACAATATTGAGAGTAAAAATTAATATTAAGTCACCAACTGTTGGAGACCATTTTAGATATCACATAACACCATGATTGCCTAGCTAACTATACAATCTACAATTAACTAGTCAGCTGCCTATACAATCTACAATTATCTAGTGAGTATCACCATGATTGCCTAGCTAACTATACAATCTACAATTATCTAGTGATGTATCACCATGATTGCCTAGCTAACTATACAATCTACAATTATCTAGTGATGTATCACCATGATTGCCTAGATGCCTATACAATCTAAACTTACGTTACATTCATTATTACTGATTAAAAATATATTAGCCACATAATCAATTCAACTACAACACACTAGGATATACTTAGGATATACTTACAGAGACAGATTGCTGTGAGGAAATAAAAAGTATGGCCCAAAGGACTAAACATCCTGAACTAAGGAACAAAACATAAGCTAACAGAGCTTTCCTTCGTACACGTACTGGCATACTGCATCTACCTGAAAATTATAAAAAAACATTCAATAGATGTAAAACACATGCAAATTATTTAATAGACAAGGCCAGCTCCTCTCCTAGTAAACTGAGACAAAGAAATGACTAACACAGATTGAGAATGATACTCAGAATTAGCTTCAATAATAACAAAACTTAACCCAAACCTAGTTATCCTTACAACCATAGCAGTAGTCTTTTTGTACTTTGCAAATAGCACTATGCAATTTAATTGACTAGTATGAAAGAAGCAACAAAGACACATGTCTTGTATCATTAATTAAAACAAGCATACTGCAACACAAGCAAAATATTATTTTCTATACAGCTCCCTAATTACTTCCTTGCAAGTAATTAGTTGTACTGTAATTGTTCTCCATTAGTAAACAAAGCAGACAACCTTGTTTACGATCAGAGCTGATAAATGTAGGCGTATTTGTGTAGCGTATGTAAATATTGTTTACATTAGAACAAAGTATAATACTTTGGTATGCATTTGCTTGTGTTTAGTCATACCACCAGACTCATGTTATTAAAGACTAAGAAGGAGAATACTGAGCTATGAATATTGCATAGCTAATAAGTTCTCGTCATATACTTGATCTGCCTTTATTAGAGAATCATCAATAAATGAAATCAAACTAAGGCGTAGTCAAGAAATGTAACATAGCTTACATTTAGTGTTGTAACTAGGGAAAGTAATTATAACAGCCAGTAGCAGATTAAGAGGGAGGCTGAGAGGGCTGCAGCCAGAGGCCCCCAATTTTTAGGGGGCCCCAAATTTCCTCTAACAAATCACAGTAAATTTCATAGTGAAATTGTTTGATTTCTTTACTATAAAAACCAATGCTTTAATATTTGCATCACAAGCTTATTACCTTATTTTTTAAAACATCAAACATGGGCAAACACATCAATATAAATACCAGCTGTCATCACCTCATACCCAGAAATAAAGCCCACACTCCCTAAAATAAAACATTCTGGACCTGCATTTGCTTATGAAAAATGAGAGTTTAGGCATACTATAGACACCCCCCATCCCCCACCCCTTTAAAAAAGAAACCAGAAATTTAAATTTATTTCACCAGATCAACTAGCATGGCGGTTAACAAGTTTTTTTTTTTTTAAATAATAGGGTCTACACTCTGAATTAGCTCTTACTTGCAAGCATTTAGGCTAGCAGTATTCTAAACCGTGGCAATGAATGAAAAAATGCCTGACCATCTTTGCCCACCAGCTACATTACTAAGAAAGGTGCTTTACATATCTGTTATTAGAACTGAGGTTATAGAGTATCTAGATCTATTTACTTTGGATTAAAACTCCCTAGATGCATTATTTGAGATTTTAGTCTTTTTTGGTTGCTCATTAAACCTGGTGATAACAGGGCAGATCGTGGCAGATTAAGGGAGGGGGGGGGGGGGCTGAGGGATGACCCTGATTTTTAGAGGTCTTCAAATTTTCTCTTACATAGTATATTTAATTTTCAAACAGACTTCTGCTTTATGTAAATTAAGTGACCGTTTAAATGTTTGAATGACAAGCTACTTTATTTACCACATAAAAAACACACACGAGTTATTCCCCATGAAAAAACTTCAAAATGCTCTCCCCCTCTAATGTTAACGTTGGCTGTCATAGCTTTCTGCTCAAAAACTGTTTACATAAAGCAACACTCAATAAGTATTCTAAATTTTATTTCTGGCACACAAATCTTGTAATCAACCAGTTTCAGAAGAAGAAAAAAAAATCACTGGCTCTTAACAAAACAGGCTAGAAAAACATGTGTTACTTCAACATGTACGTTTATGAATAATCTGTCCAATAGCTAACAAAACAACGACCCCCTAGTGATAGGCAAAGCCTATAACGCTTTAAGCCAAACATAATTAAAAAAATGTATAGACTTACTGCTCTGGCTATTTGCATCATTCAAAATCAATACGTTAGGTAGGAATTAACTTGTTTTGAATGTTAGGCCTAGTTATACAAAGTGACAGGTGGTTAGTGATGTTTTTTCATGTATTCAATTCACAAGAATTAAAACCTAACCTAGACGACAGGTGTTAGCTTCAAGGATACGACTAGGTTTATCTCATAAGTATAGAGAAAGAAGTGGTAATGCTATAACTGATTGACAGCGATGGGTCAATGGACTGAACAGGATGCCATCAATTTTCCATTAAAGACAATCGTTAAAAAATTTCCTATCAATTTTTTGTTTGTTCCTTACAATCTAAATGACTGTTGTAAGTCTGAACCAGAAGCTTTTTTCCCTCTGTACTTAACGTGTGCTCTCCCTAAAATAATGAAAACTGTTTTTTATTGACCTCGCGTATAAAACATGAAAAGTGAGTAAATTACACCAGGCTAGCATTCTTTGACATATCTGCAAGTGTTAGCTGGCCTGATCACAGATACAAACATAATACAAAAGTGACATATCTATTATAATCCTGCGCCTTTTATTAGATCTAGACAAGCAGCTCTATAACACTAACAAGTTTAAAACAGTAGGCTTATGGAGTAAGGTATGGAGAGAGATGTTTTCAAATTTTGATATCTTAATCAAATTTTTTTATATTTATGCTTTTTTAAAGATAAATTATAACATAATCATGCACGATTTTAAAGGCACTATAGTTGCAATATCAGGTGTGTAACTAGGTTATCCTGCATTTTTACTCCTTAAATCATGGAAGTTGTAATTGGATATTATTCTCCTGTATGTTTAGCCATATAAAACAATATCTTTAAATCCAATTATAAACATACCTGACCTAAACATGTTTGTGTAACAGTAAATGTGTAACAGTAGCTGTGTCGCTAGACTAATTGAGCTTTTGTCAGTCAACACTATCCATTCCCAGGGTGCACCACTGAAATGGCCCAGGATAAAATAGCCCGTCAATATGACCCCAATATATTGGCTCCCGACAAATGAATCATTTGACCGACATAGCAGATATGAGCAGAAAAGCTAAACTTAAACCATAATATTTTTAATGAAAATATAACACAATAAAAATAGCACTGCTCTCACTCCCCAGTCACAATAAATGCTTTTACTTTTGTAAGATATTATCCCCAGTCGTATTAAGCATGAAATGACAGCCGACTGGGAATAGCCGTATTGGGGCTATACACAGTTGGCTCGGAATAGCCCCAATACAGCTATTCCCAACCGACTAAGTGTAAAAATGAAGGCCGATGCTAGCCGGAATAAGATACGCATGCGATACGCATGCGCAATGGAGAGAAACTACGACTTCGCGGCGATGTTTTCGATGGTACTGCGCATGCGTGTGTTTACAACCGCAGAACCCTAAAACCAACCCTAATCCTATCCCTAACCCTATCCCTAATCCTATCCCTAATCCTATCCCTAACCCTAGCCCTAATCCTATCCCTAACCCTATCCCTATCCCTAACCCTAATCCTACCCCTAACCCTCATTCTAGCCCTAACCCTAGCCATATGTCACTGCGCATGCGCAGAGCTATCTTTTGCCGACTAAGTGGAGACGTTGGGGAGAAAAATCTTCTTCCGAGTAGACACTTCGAAAAATGAAACGAAAACATAGCTTATGTCTTGCTTGAAGAATTGGTTTGTTTCGAAAAAAAAAATACTTTTTTTTTTTGTTAAATACATGGCATTACATGGTGAGCAGTAAATTAATTACAAAAAATCTGAAAAAAATATTGTTATGAAACCAATGCTACTATAAAATCACTTCAGCATTAATATAAACAAAATGAAGGGTGTTTTCACTTTGAGATTTGGGCAATTCAAAACAAATGCAAGTACTCTGACTTACATCATACTGTAAATTGTAACGTTTGGCACTTTCGTCTCAAACAAACAAAAGGTTGCCGACCCCTGCTCACTCTACTCTAGACGTCTAGATTAGATCTAGAGTCTAGATCTAGATCTAGATCTCTAGAATCTAAAGATCTAGATCTAGATCTGTCTTATTTATTTGAAGAACTGTAGGACTACATAGTTGTTAAAACAAGATCTAAATTACTTACTTTATTTAGATTCTAGATTCTCTATACAGACTCTAGACTCAGTATAATAAATTGTCCTAAGCCCAACGAGTTATGAGATCGCTACTTGTAAACATTCATTTTGGTCTGTCAATGCAAACTGTGTTTTAGTTCGAGTGTACAAACCTGAACTTGCCAAAAGAAGAGTTTCACCATCTAAATACTTAAAACGTAATCATGTTTAGAATGGACACAACGGCTCTTTTAAAATAATTAACTCGCTTCAAGAATTAGTCGGGAAATATAATAAGATTATATTTTCCGTACAGAGTTTCTTCCATGCATCTTTTCGGGGAAGAAAGTCTATCGCCCCCCCCCACGAACGAAATGGGGATTTATATAGAAAAAATATACTTTTAACAGTGTCGCCCCCCCCCCCGGAAATTTTAGGCCCACCCCCAATTTTTTTTTCAAGTACTCCCCCACCCCCCGGCGAAAAAAGTCTGGAAGAAACACTGTTTCCGTATATAAAAGAGGATGCGTAACCAGGATGCGAAGATCCGTACCACTGCACTGTTTGATTGAGAGAAGCTGGTAGTGATGGGACGAAAAGGCCTGATATCATCTCTAAAAATAGGCTACTAATAATACTAAAAAAAAATGGTTATGTTTAACTAACTTGCGAATGTACACACCATAATACTTTTGGATCCAGATTCACAACTTATAAACTTGCATAACATTTCAATTGATGTTTTTTTTTTACCATGACGATGCACCGTGAAGCGTCATCTGTAAACAACTTGGTGTCTTTTAATATATTTTTTCCAAAACCCCCTATGCCCTATACCGAACATCACACTTGATCACAAAAAGCCAGACATCCCCCCCCCCCCCCTCCAAAGTCACATTAGTTTTTCTTGTTTACAACGGCGATTTCTTTCGAAAATATTTACAGAGTTCGGTCTACGAGGTAGACCTGGATCTATAGTGATTAGTGATGCGTTTTCATTGCAATTTACAAAAATGAAATTCTTGTACGTTAACTTTTAATTCTCTGTCTTGTTGGAGTATTGGACATTAATTATAGCCTTTCAGAGTTATCTGTCCTGCTAAAGTATAAAGCCCCAACTACAGCCCTATTAGAGTTATCTGTCCTGCTGGAGAATAGAGCCCCAACTACAGCCCTTCAGAGTTATCTGTCCTGATGGAGGCCCCCTTCGAAGAGATGCAGGAAAGAAACTCTGATATTCATATGAGGTTTGAGCTGACAAAATATTTAAGAAAGAAATCGATGTTTTTAAAAGATCAAAACATGTAAGCTGAGGCGTGACTTCTTTTTAGATGTTTATAGTAAAACTGCACTTCGTACCTGATGTGACACGGGACAGGTGAGCTACTTCCCCTGTCTTTGACCTCAGCATATGAAGGGATAGTGGGGTCAGCACCGTGTTCAACCAAAATCGATGTTTATTTAAATCAGGGGTCTCCAAACTACGGCCCGCGGCCCGGATGCGGCCTGCGAAGTCCTCTCATCCGGCCCGCGGAGATCTTATTGTCCAAGGAAAAATCGTTTGTTGGTGATGGCTGAGAAACTTTGCTAAGAAAAATCAAAGACATGCCCGGAAGAAACTGGCACCCGAACTGAAATTTGATAGTTAATGCGGCCCTCGGACTGAAAAGTTTGAAGACCCCTGATTTAAATGACAAAAACATGTTGGCTGAGGTGTGACGTCTTTTTAAATGTGGGGTCTGGCTTTTTGTGACTATGTGTGACGGTGGGTTAGGGGAAGGGAGATAAAAATCGTCAAACAAGCTTGACGTCATTTATGAATGACCCCTAAACCCAGTTATCCAAAGGATAATGTGTGGTCTAGTACAGGGGCGTAGCGAGGGGGGGGGGCGGGGGTGCGGAACGCACCGGATGACACCATTTAGGGGGGTGACACCAAGGCAAAAAATAGCAAAATATATAGAGAAAAACTTGAGGGGGGTGCAAATCGAAAACTTGAGGGGGGTGCAAATCGAAAGTTTGATGGGCTGGGGGGGGGGGGTGCAAATCGACCATTTGAAAGTTTGTCCCCGGGAAGGGTCGCTACGCCTCTGGGGGGGTGACACCATTAAGTGCCGCACCGGGTGACACCCGACCTCGCTACGCCACTGGTCTAGTATAAACTAAATATTATACATGCATAATCTTACATATAATTAAAATCAATATAAATATTAAAATCTAAAATATGAAATAGAAAAATATGACTATATTTAATAGTGGGTATGTAATTAATACCAAAGTAAAACGTTTTTATCATTACTCAACATTAAAGTGGAATCAAGAGCTTGGGAAATTTGGGAGTTAACCGGAATTCTGTAGCAGGAACGATAATCTCAAAAGGGGCAAAACCAACATTAACCATCGCACTTGCTATCACGGATTATACTCCCATTTTAATTGGTAAAAATTATGACGAATGCGGATGCCATATTAGTACATATAGGCTACTACTTTGAACTTCTTATTTGTATTGGAGATATTCATATCCTTGGAAATGTTTATGAAATTGTATATATCATGTCTTGTCTTCATCTCTGTTTCAGGTAAAATAACATGTTTGTAAATCTCTAAATGATAGCTTTGCTCTGTAGGTCTAAACAAATATACCTGGTCACGTGATTGCTATTTTTATTTCGAACATTTGGCATAAACTCGTGAAAACGATGTATTAATTATAGTGCTATAAAATAGTTTGCAATGTGCATTAACATAGTTGTTATTATCATCATCATAATCATAAACCGCCATCCATTTCTGGGGTATGGACCACCAAACTAATTTCTCAAGAGTCCTCTGTCCTGTGCTGTTTTTATTTTTCAATTTAATTCTATTTATGGCTCATTTTTCTGTATCAACCCCAATGTCGTATCGTTGGGTGTTTCTCTGCCACTTGTGCACTTTTCTTACTTGGGTAGTGTACTTTAGTGGCTGCTTGGTGATACTGGTTGGTCCCCATCTAATTCAATCTTTCTATATACGAATTACATATATATATATATATATATATATATATATATATATATATATATATATATATATATATATATATATATATATATATATATATATATATATATATAGGCAGACGTGTGACGTTCTTTGTTGGGTCTTGTGCGACTCCTTCTCACGGCACCCAAATGCGACAGAGGCGCGTAACCACCTGTCTGTAGGTATACGCCCGCGGCTTAGGTATCCCCGCCTCTAGGCCGCGGACACCTCATTTGACACCCACCTGATATAAAGAAGCACACTCTGACCGCAGGTTCAAGATTACAACATTTTTTTCCTTCATGAATAATCACAGTTCAGATAATTAGGTGAATCTCAACAGACCTCCACTGTCACAGGTCCACACACTGTATCATTCCGTCTCTCAATCTACTAACACTTGTCTCTGCATTCAATCAATTCTCTATCTCTCGTCATTCCAGCGCCCGATCGTTCTCTGCGCTCCTTGAGCTCACATCATTCTTCTATCTTACAGTGTTCCTTCCTTGTTTCTCATACATCTTCTATCTCGCGCCTACCCAAAAGTAACGCTGCTTATATACACACCCAACCACACCCAGCCGTACATCCGGTGTTGTCAACAATGTATATCAAGGTCAAACTTTTCTATTTAGGTACCACCAGTTGCATAATCACTCTTAATAGCGTGTCCATTTGTCGTTGAGTTTATTTGTCAAATTCTATTTTAATCACACCAGCTACGTGTTATATCAGTTGCATAATAACTATAAATAACTCAGTTCAGTTCTGGCCTTGACCTTGTCCATGTTGACAACCAAATACATTGTTTTTGTAACTACACTAGTTTTATATATATATATATGTTACCGAGTCTATTTGCTTGTAGTGCCAAATGTTACCGATTTCACTGCTGACAGCGCCAGATGTTACCGAGTGTATTTACTCGTGCTACCTTTGACCAGCACACAACATCGACCACAATATAGATACTCGGAAATGCAGGTTTACATTGATCTCTTTATTACATGAATCAATAGAAATGCTCCACATAAAAATGTATCAATGTTCCATAAGAATAAAATGAACCAACTGACCCCCACTGTCCTCACTAGTCCTAACATAACAGAATGCACATGTCCATAATTCCTATCCTCACATAACACAATACGTCTACCCCGTTCAGTAAACTGACCCCCACTGTCCTCACTAGTCCTAACATAACAGAATGCACGTGTCCATAATTCCTATCCTCACATAACACAATACGTCTACCCCGTTCAGTAAACCAACTTGATACTCCCCGAAACACGTCTCTACAGTTCGGCTTCCACTTCTCAACTCTCCCCTCCTATTCTCTCCTCGTATTCGTAATCGTAATCGTATTCGTATTCGTAATCGATTCTAATCGTTGCATCAGAATATTAATTGCGCAGCTCTGTCGTACAGTCCGACCACCTGCACTGTTACGTCAGCCCAGTTTGGCCTTGGTCATGTCAAAGTTGACAGCGCTGTAATACGTTCTTATGTCTCTGGTAACTCTACTAGTTACATCCACCCCCGCCTTTTTTTGTGTGTTTTCAACCACAAACAACGCTTGGCAGGTGCACTCCTCCAATGTCCAACGCAACACCGTAAAAAAAAAAATTTATTGTTCCACTCACTGTCAATGTCGTCACATTTGTAAAAGATTGACAGTTATCCCTATTTCACATATCAAATGTGTCTACATCATATTCCTCAGACACAAAGCAGTTCTAGAATTCACATCCACCTTTTTTCGTTTGGTGTCTTCACCAGTTCATTTTTATAGCTTTTGAACAGTCTGTTCTCATCCCAGCACGACCATAAAAGAATTGATGGTTGCTGACGAAAAATTTCGTATTCTTTCTGTTTCTCAAACTTCTCCGCGGACCACTTATCTGTTGTTCTACTGTCTCTCTGCTTCTGGGAGGACCGGGATCCTCATTGTTGCCGTTATCCTCCACTTGTGTATCGCTGTTTTGCTGTTTATGGTGACATGGTTCCGGGATGGGTATGAGAATTTCCGTTGTAGTTTCCGGTTCCCTAGTTGTCTTAGGTTTCTTTGTATGTAAATGCTCCTCTTGCCTATGCCAATATTTCCTTAATTGAGCAATATTCGCCCACCGATCCGGTTTGGTGTGATTGGTGGGTCTTATTTTAAAGGGGCCACCTGCTACTTTAGGCATCTCCACGACTTGCCATATCTCCTGTCCCCAGAGGTCGTGGATTTTGTTTCTGCCTAATGGGTGGCTACGCAGTAATACTTTGTCGTTTAGTTGGAGTGGCGGGTCTTTTGTCTGTACCCGCGGTTCTCTTCGCCGTGCTTCATGTTCTAGTCTTCCTTTTACCACCCTGTACATTTCTCTAATTCGTCTCATATGTTCATTCACATATTCCAGTGCGGTGTATGAGCCAGTCATGCTTTCCTTTTTTCCTAGGAACAAGTCAAGAGGGAGTCGAGCCTCCCGTCCGAACAGTAACGTGTGTGGCGAAAAGCCGGTTGTGGCATGGGGGGTGCAGTTGTATAGATATACCAACTCTGGGAGAAAATCAGGCCAACGTTTTTTCTGTTCAGGTTCTAGAGTACGCAGCAAATCATGCATGCTGCGGTTGAACCGCTCGCACTGTCTGTTTCCTTTAGGATTATATGTGGTTGTTCTAGATTTGTTGATCCCGTAGTGGCTGCACAGTTGGTTAATTACTTCTGACTCGAAGGCCCTTCCTTGGTCAGAGTGTAATTGTATTGGTATGCCATATTTGGTGAACCAGTGTTCTATTAAGACCTTTGCCACTGTTTTGGCCGTCTGATCTCGTGTGGGCACCGCGACAGTCCATTTGGTGAATACGTCAGTCATCACCAACACATGTTCCGTCCCATCCGATGATTGCTCCAACGACGTAAAGTCCATAGCCACAATCTCTAGTGGTTTTGTCGCCAGTAGGTGTCCTGATGGCTGTCTCATTTTGACAACTGGCATTTTCGCATGCTGACACCTCACACAAGCCTCACAATGGCGTTTGACCTCCATCTCCATATTGGGCCAGTAGCACCTCCGTCGTAATATTTTGTGCGTCCTGTCCTGACCCTGGTGTCCCGTCCTGTCATGTGCCAACTTTAGCACTTCTTCTCGTAACTGTCCAGGCACCACCACCTGGTGTATTGTCCCGTCTATTTAATCATGAATTCTCCGCATGAGAACACCATCCTTTATACTGAGACGGTCCCACTGACTCAGTAGTTTCTTTGTTTCTCGACCAAACTGATCTCTTTCCCTTCTTCTTGGGAATTTTTGTTCCTGGACGTATTTCAACAGCGGCTGTAACCCACTATCCGTTCTCTGGGCATTTCTTATCTCTTTATGATTAAGGCAATTAAAATCACTGATGTCCATATGACGGGGCTCTGTGGATATGTGCTCCACCACAGTCTGCCCGTTTTGCATCACTTGCACCCCGTGAGGGATATCTGTTGACGCTCTGACCTCACATATTCCTGTCAGCGTTTCTTCCTCATAGCCCGGTCTCTCGTAAGGATTCCTTGATAAAGCGTCCGCATTGCCATTGGACCGCCCCGGGCGATATTTTATCTCTAGGTCAAAGAGTGCCAATTCTGCTGCCCATCGCTATTCGATTGATCCCAACTTTGCTGTCTGTAGGTGACTCAGGGGGTTATTGTCAGTGTATACCACACATTTAGCACCTAATAGATAGTCCCTGAATTTTTCAGTCACAGCCCATTTTAATGTCAAAAGTTCTAGTTTCATGGCGCTGTAATTTGTCATGTTCTTCTCTGATTCCTTCAGAGCTCGACTGGCATACGCAATAACCCTGAAACCTTGCTCCTGTTGTTGTGATAGTACAGCTCCCAGACCTTTAGAGCTGGCGTCAATTTCTAGCCGAAATGGTTTGTCAAAGTCTGCGTATCCTAATATCGGCGCCTCTGTCAAAGCATTTTTCAGTAGCTTAAACGAGTTCAGGCATTCCTCAGTCCATAATTCACCTATCAGTTGTGTTTTGCCTTTCTTTTTCTCCTTACTGTGTTTCTTTGTCATTTTGTTTACCAAGTCATGCAACGGTGCGGCAATTTTTGCAAAACCAGGTACAAATTTTCTATTTTCTTCTTCAGATAACAGACACTCTAAAGATGAACATTTCTCCTGTGCTTTTAATTTGCATGAACTTTCCCTATCCAGTTTCATGGTTAACATTGAGATCTCATTATTAAGTCTACCAATTTCTTCCTTATCATCATTTTTGTCAGCCAACAAATTGTTCACTTGAAACTTTTTAACATCCAAGTTCATTTCACAGTTCATTTTTTCTATTATTAACAAGTCTTTTGAATTCTTAAGTTCTTCCACCAAGGCTATAGTATCTGTTAGCTTAGTTTCACAATTTTGAAGTTCAGAAAGCTTCAAATCTAATTTTTCTCGTGTAATTTGAAGTTCTTTTTCAATATCTGATAATTTCTCTTCAAGTCTTGTTTGAGACTCTTTCATTGTTTGTCCCTTTTTGTTTCTTAAGCCATAACCTCGCCGCTCTGTAGCCTTGACTTGCCTTACAGAGGGCGATCGTTTCACCGGACAGTACCGTGCCATATGTTCGGGTTGTGAGCAGGACAGGCAGATTGGTCGACCGTCAGCTGTCCACTGGAGTGATGGACCAGCAGGTCGCGGCTGTCCAACCTGTCTATGTTTTGTCCCGTTTTTGCCCTGATTCTCTGCTGTTGACCTGCTTTCTAACCTCTCCAATCGTTGGTCAACCTTATCCAGGTGGGCCAACAGTTGAGCCATCATGGTTTCCATCGTGCCGGCCCTGTGGGTGGGGATTGTTTCTGTTCCGGCACAGAGACTTTGTCTACCGAACAGTTCGATTGGTCCTCATCCTCGGAAATGCGGATCGCCGAGTTCCTGACCTGAAGGAAGGTCAACTGTGGGTCTTTGTAGACCTCTTCTTTCAAATATCTTCTTGACATCGGGGTTGCTAACCCTTCGATGAAATGGTCCCTCAGCAGGCGCGCATCTATGTCGGGTATTTTGCCTTTTACAGCTTCAAAGGCCCTGTTCATTCGGTGTGAATATTCCATCACACTCTCCGCCAGTCTCTGCTTTATACCTACAAACACCGATAGCAGTTGCGATCCCGACCGTCTCTCCCCAAAGGTCTCCATAATTAGATCTAGCACCTTATCTGGATCTGTTTGGATGGTTTTATCGTGGCATTTGACCTCTGCCCTAACCGTCTCTCCTATACTGCTCATCAACAATCTTAATCTTTCCTCTGGTGCCATGTATCTCGAGGCCCAGGCAGCTTTGACCTCTTCACTGAACCTGTTGGTTAAGGTTGGATCACCGTCCCCGTAAAATTTGTTGATGTGGGACTCTCTGGGCAGGACCACAATATGGGTCGGACCTTCGTCCAGATTAGACATTCTAATTTTTTTCTGTCCTGGTCCATCTGGAGGCAAGGGGTCCTCTTCACTGCTGCCTATCTCTGGGCTATCTTTATCTGGCTCAGATTGTTGGGCCAGCAGGAGTTTTTGTTTTTTTCTGATATTTAAAATATCACTCTTGCGTCTGTCACTCACACCAAGGAAAAATGTTGCAGCTATGCAGCAGATAGTATTGCCCAAAAGGGAGATCATGACATATTTCGAGTGTCTAAGAGTTACGTTTATATCTTGGTTGCCATCTTTGCCTAGTATTTGTCCCACAACCAAGTTGGAGATACCAATGCCAATTATCTGGATGCTGGTGGTCAGCCCCATAGCTGTCCCCATGGTGGCTGGTGCTACAACTAGGGGTATACTGAGCCACATGCTTGCAGCAGCAAAAGAGCATGTGACACCAAGCCAGAATGATAATGAAAGGTGTCTCATCTCTGTTCTTTTCAATTTCCTCGATTCTGATTTCAGTTTTCCCTTTTATTTATTTCCTTCAAATAAAAAAAGACCTTTCTTACCGTGTATGTAAGAATACTTTTCCCTGTTCCTGAATGTCCGAATTCACACACACGAAACACAGTTATTAACTAGGTCGACTATGGGTGCCGCTCACGGCTGGTCTAGCTGAATTCTTCTGCTCGACAACGCCAAATGTTACCGAGTCTATTTGCTTGTAGTGCCAAATGTTACCGATTTCACTGCTGACAGCGCCAGATGTTACCGAGTGTATTTACTCGTGCTACCTTTGACCAGCACACAACATCGACCACAATATAGATACTCGGAAATGCAGGTTTACATTGATCTCTTTATTACATGAATCAATAGAAATGCTCCACATAAAAATGTATCAATGTTCCATAAGAATAAAATGAACCAACTGACCCCCACTGTCCTCACTAGTCCTAACATAACAGAATGCACGTGTCCATAATTCCTATCCTCACATAACACAATACGTCTACCCCGTTCAGTAACCAACTTGATACTCCCCGAAACACGTCTCTACAGTTCGGCTTCCACTTCTCAACTCTCCCCTCCTATTCTCTCCTCGTATTCGTAATCGTAATCGTATTCGTATTCGTAATCGATTCTAATCGTTGCATCAGAATATTAATTGCGCAGCTCTGTCGTACAGTCCGACCACCTGCACTGTTACGTCAGCCCAGTTTGGCCTTGGTCATGTCAAAGTTGACAGCGCTGTAATACGTTCTTATGTCTCTGGTAACTCTACTAGTTATATATATATATATATATATATATATATATATATATATATATATATATATATATATGCATATTAGGGGTCGTCCATAAATGACGTCACACTCGTAGGGGGGAAGGGGGTCCGTAATTTTGTGACGGTGTGTGATTAGGGGGACGGGGGAGGGTTCAGATGGTGTTACGTCACTTTTTAGCATTATAAAAAAGCAATGTTAGAAAACGAGTTTCAGCTGTTATTTCGCGTTTTAGAAAACGGTTTTAATAAATTGTGATAGGAATTGATCAAAATACTCTATGTTGACAGAGTTCTGACAAGATTTTGATTAAATGTCGATGTTTCAAGAAAATTTAACAGCAATTTTGAGGGGGGGGGTGTAGGCTGAGGTGTGACGTCATTTTAGGGAGGGGGGTCTGGCTTTCTGTGAGGAGGAGAGGGGGCGGAGGTAAAAAATCGTCAAAAAAGCGTGACGTCATTTATGGATGACCCCTTATATATATATGTAAGTATGTATGTTTCAGTGCCCTCGGTTTCTGCTGTATCCCCTGGCAGAGGCGTGGAAAGATGCGCTAGGATCTACAAATCTCTGATTCAAGAAGCCAAGAGTAGAACATCGAGACCTGAGGAAGTATGCGACTACCTTTACCCGTTCTACGATTGTGGGCTACGATCAATGGCAAACGCCGGAAGCCTTACGGAAAAAGTCGGACGGTTGAAACAAATCCTGCAGGAGAAAAAGATGAACCAGTACGAGTGTAACGAAACAATTTACACAGCTGCTGAGGCTATCTGGAATTTCGGTGATTACTGTACGCATCAATTTAAGTTCAATTAATTATTTCTATTAATTTAAATAAAACGGTTTATCTAGGGTTTAAAAAATAACAATCTACAAAATGTTGTTAAAAGGACAATTCAGGCTGAATTTTTTTTTCTAAACGTATTTAAAACTATACACTAATTATCGTTGAAAGTGTTGAAATATCTATCTATCTACATATATAATTCTCTTCTTCGAGCCGTTAGAAAACAAGCTGCAAACGCTCTCCCTACCTCCCCACCCCTACATGGTTTTAGTGAGCTGTGTTCACTCTAAATGTTTACAAGCAGAGCCAACGATTTTAAACGTAGGGGGGGGGGAGGAGGGGGAGGGAAGGAAGGGGGGGGGGTTATGGTCCTTAACGAGCTACTCATAGTGTTTTAAAGAAATATTTTCAGTGTCAGCGTTGGTACTGTCGAATTCACAAATTATGAATTATTGAAAATTAGAAACAACTAAATAGCGGCGTATGTTATGCCGCGGGCCGGCTCGTATATATATAATTCTCTTCTGGGAGACGCTAGAAAACAAGCTGTAAACGCACTCCCTACCTCCCCACCCCTACATGGTATGATGAGCTGTGTTCACTCTAAATGTTTACAAACAGTCGGGTTTAGTGACGACTATTACGGGCAGATAATTTAGTTTGAAACGATTTTAAGCGTGGGGGGGGGGGGTAACTAAGTGGAGTTTACTTTAACGGAGGGGGGAGGAGGGGGGGGGTTATCGTCCTTAACGAGCTACTCATAGTGTTTTAAAGAAATATTTTCAGTGGCAGCGTTGGTAGTGTCGAATTCACAAATTATGAATAACTGAAAAGTAGAAAAAAAAAACAACTAAATAGCGGCGTATGATATGCCGCGGGTCGGCTCGTTTCTTTTAAATTAAAAAAATAGAACTATACAAAAAATGTTTTTTGGTTTCTAATAGCCTACTGAATAAAATTATTTAATGAAAGATTCACTATTGTATAGCATGGAGCGCCAACTACTGTGCCAAAACATAAAACGAACAGAGTTTCTTCCATGCATCTCTTCGGGGGGGGGGGGGGGGGCTTAGCCGCCCCGAAAAAAATTCTACCGCCCCCCCCCCCCGTTGATTACTATAGTAGTTGGTTCTTTTTTTTTTATCTAAGATGCACTGCTACCCTTTGACAAATTCCACTACCATCCAGCTACACCTTAACCTCTAAAAGCTACATAAATACCCAGAGTAACAGTGGAGATATTTTCCCGAAAGACACTTTCCCAAATGAGACAAATCCCCGAATGGACACTTGCCCGAATACGACATATATATATATATATATATATATATATATATATATATATATATATATATATATATATATATATATATATATATATATACCAAGAAGATGTTTTTAATAAGTTGAATTTGACATTTTGAAAATCAACACAATTCGTAACATAAAAACAGACATGTGTTTATATTTTAAATTAAGCTTTTATATTTGAAAACACACACATTAAAACTTTTAACGTTGCCCTAACATAACACTAACACAAAACAAACACAAACGAAAACACAAAAACAAACGCAAAGACAAACCCAACCACAAACACAAAGAAAACACAAACACTAACGCAAACAAAAAAGCAAACGAAAACAAATCCAGACGCAAACACAAACCCAACCACAACCAAACAAAACACACAAAAAAACAACGCAAACATAACACAAACACAAATACAAATACAAACGAAAACACAAAAACAAACACAAACACAACCACAAACACAAAGAAAACACAAACGCAGAGAAAAAAGCAAACGAAAACACAAACGCAAAGAAATAAAACAAACGAAAATAAACCCAAACCCAAATCCAAATGCAAAAACAAACGCAAACCCAAACTCAAACACAAAGAAATCAAAAACGCAAAGATAAACTCAAAGTGTCCACAATCTTGCCCGGGGCGCCAAATCACACCATGCCGACGTGCGGCGTAACCGCCTGATTCAACTTAGTAAATGACTATAGTACCCAACTTATTCATAGTCTTTTGAACTCACGCGAACGTAGGTACCATAGCGAACACGGGAAGGTCCGGGGCGCCAAATAGCATCCTGTCGGAGTGCCGGAGGGCGCCCGGGTTTGATTCACTTAAAGACTATAGTAAACTTTCTTATCCATAGTCTATCGCTCTGTTTAAAATGAAATTATGCACCATAGCGCTCACATGATAGCCCAGGACGCCAAATCGAACCGTGCAGGGGCGCCGGCGGACGCGCCTGTTTCAATTTAGTGAACAAAATTATAATACTCCAAGCTTATCCGTAAATGGAAAGTAATAAACATATAGGATTTGTAGAACATGGCTTATTAACTGTTATTGATTTTAAAAAATAATTAGTAAACAGTACGTTCAGTGTATAGAATAAATAAAAGGCAGTATTAAAAATACCAACGACATTGCACTTAATCAATCCCCGCTAATTATGTAATTTTTTTTTCCTAACACCAAAACAAAGTAATTAAAAGTAAATTCTTTCTCCCCCAATTTAATGGGTTTTTTAAAAGGGAAGTAACTGTGTTTTCCAAATCAAGGGACGTAATGAGTGCTAAAGGACAAAAAGCAAATACATTTCAGACACAATTAGAAACTTTATAAACGTTGATACACTTTTTTTTTTTTTATGTAATGTTCATAATTAAAAATTATTATTCTAAGTATGTAAAATGAAAATTGTTTTTAAGGACTTTCAATATTCATTTTTTAACTTATAAATTTAGACTATGAGTACTTTAATAATCTAACACTTGAATCCATGGAAGTATCTTTTTTTTTCTTTTTTTTCTAATATTTTTTTGTAATCCACGACAAACATTTAACAAAAATACATACAGAATTGAACTTTATATATTAGATACTGCAGTTTAATACTGAAATTTAACAATTTAGACGGTTTTGTATTTCCAAGCTGGCAATCTGTGATGTAACCAAATATCTACATTTACTTTATTTTCAGCAAATTTTAAAGAAAAGGGTGATGTCACTTGTGCGTCCTTGCTAGGCAATTACGATCACGACACAAACAACATCTGTAACCACACCCTCACTCTACTCATCTGCACAGTGAGCAACTTCAGAGAAAGACCATCAGATGAGCTCATCTCCGAGTTTGTGACAAACTTCAGAGACAACAGCAACTGCAGTATCGATGTTAACGCCACTATTCACAGATTATATTCCCACTCTGGTGATTCGAACTCTTCTGTGGATCGAAGTTTAAATATAGCGTTGTTAACTGTCGCCATGGTAATGGTGGTTGTCTCATTTTTTTAAACGTAGGATAATATGGATAATAAATAATTTCTTCTTTAAATTACTTTTGTTTTTAATTGAGCTCATTTGTATCAAAGTTGTATTAATATGTTGCTATTGTCCCAAACTAGGACTAGCTTAACTCTCTGTTGAGCTGATAGGGTCTAATTTTATGTGACCTTACGCGATTTTTATATCAGCGTCTATTAGTGGAGTACAACTATTTTAGATGAACGCAGGGGCGTAGCGGGGGGGGGGGGGAGGGGCGGGGGTGACACCATTTAGGGGGTGACACCAAGGCAAAAAATAGCAAAATATATAGAGAAAAATGATAATTCCACTTAATTAAGTGATCAACTCGAGTGTTAAATAGTCTTTTAAGAGGTGCAAATCAAAAGTTTGAAGAGAGGGGGGGGGGGGGGGGGAGCAAATCGAAAGTTTGAGGGGGGGGGGGGGTTGTAAATTGAAAATTGAAAGTTTGTCGCCTCTGGGGGATGACACCATTAAGTGCCGCACCAGGTGACACCCGACCTCGCTACGCCACTGGATGAACGTTTCTGTTTTTAACTATAGTCAACACAGTTAATACTTTGGCTTGTTAAACACTGTAATTGCATGTATAATATAGGTTAGTAATTAAAAATGAAAAGTTTAAATTATGAAGTAAAAAAAAAGAAAAATTTAATTGAATTAATAGATTGAGGGATGAGGAAGCAGAGGCGTAGCGACCCTTCCCGGCGCCCGGGGACATACTTTCAATTAGGCGCCCCCCTCGGGAGCAAATTTTTGATTTGCACCCCCCCCCCCTCGAACTTTTAATTTGCACCCCCCCCCTCAAACTTTCAATTTGGCGCCCCCCTCAAGTTATTCTCTATAAGGTCGGCGCCCGGGGACATATGTCCCCCCCCGCCCCCCCCCTCGCTACGTCTCTGTGAGGAAGAGCTTCATTTTTTACACAATCAAGTATACGTGTCAACTGGTTATGCGCCGTTTAGGCCGTTGACTCCGATTTCAGCCTGTTTTTCTTTTTTGGATTTGCTTCAATAGCCTTTGTCCGAACAAGAACAAACTTCGAGGCCGCAGTTGTTTGATTTTGGAGTTGTCTCTCCTAGAAGAGTTGCTGTCCCCAGCTATCGAGGGTTCTGAACTCGAGACTTTTTTGGTTTAGCAACCATGAGCTACTTTAAAGTCTAATTCGCTATTCATTTTTTTTACCAACGTCTGATTCCGGCCCGGATGGGACCTGCTTCTAAACAAGGTTTTTTCCTGGCTTTTCCTTGGGTATATAAATATACGAACCAAGAGGTTAAAAAAACCTCTAAACCTGACAAACTATTTGAGACCCCCTGTGTGACTTCAAGTGAGTTACATCTGATGCTATTTTGGTCGTGTCGCCTGGACGAGTGGTTGAGACAGTGTTATCTCTTTTAGACAAGAATTTCCTGCACTTTGCCAAAAATAGATGTCGACGGTTTTATTTATGGTAATATGGAGTCCGAGTTAATTTAAAATTTGATTTAGCTTGCTAAAGTCCAAATAGAAACCAAAACTAATATTTGAAGTAAATTTACTATTTATTGATTCTAGTTCAGTAATCAGTTATGGTCCCTACTATGTCATATTTGACTCTTTGAAACAACAAACAGGTTTTTTTCAATACATATATTGCGAAAATCTAGACTTAGTGAAAACTGATAAATGTCTTATTTGTCTGAATATAATGTTGATAATTTAAGTTATCAGATATAAATTAATCAATATTGATTCCCCGTGTGCACTCGCAAAAAGGTCTTTGTTTACACTGGTAGTCTACCCTTATTGAGGATTGTCATAGCTACATCCCTGACTAATATAGCCAAAATATTTAGTGTATGCATGAACAAATATCATGGATTACTGCCAACTTAACATTTTTTTTTAAAATCCCGCCCCCCCCCCCCCCTGAAAATTGCAAGTGCCCTCCCCCCCTCCCCCCCCCGGAGAAAAAAGTCAAGAAGAAACACTGATAGGGACTACACCTCCCCTCTCGAAAAGTTGCTTGAAAGAAGTTAAATTATTATTATTAGAGACTAATTGCGTCTAACATTTGCAAGAACAAGGTCGATATCAACTACCTCGTAATGAAAACGGAACTGAGATTTTTTAATTACGCACTACTCACAACTTACGTCATCAATATTAGCCTCGTTCCCACGCAGTCTAGTCAAGACGGTGAACGACTTATCTACGCCACCCGGCAAATGTATCCTATCCTGCAGGAAGCAATCTTATGAGTGGGGCTTTCGTGCACCGGTTTTATTTAGTGATAAGTGCTTTGTGACAGTAGGCCCTGTTCGCCAGGATGATTCACTTTTTGCCAGCGTCTGTAGGTTTGTAGACGACTTGATCTAGGTCAATGGGGGTTCTCTAGTGGTTGTAAAAATAGGTGCTGATTTAAGGTTGAGATTGTCAATCAGTTTGTTATGGATGTAAGAACGAGTGCTGAATTAAGGTTGAGTTAGTCAGTCAGTTTGTGATGGATGTAAGAACGAGTGCTGAATTAAGGTTGAGATTTCAACCAGTTTGTGATGGATGTAAGAACGAGTGCTGAATTAAGGTTGAGATAGTCTATCAGTTTGTGATGGATGTAAGAACGAGTGCTGAATTAAGGTTGAGATTTCAACCAGTTTGTGATGGATGTAAGAACGAGTGCTGAATTAAGGTTGAGATAGTCTATCAGTTTGTGATGGATGTAAGAACGAGTGCTGAATTAAGGTTGAGATTTCAACCAGTTTGTGATGGATGTAAGAACGAGTGCTGAATTAAGGTTGAGATTGCCAGTCAGTTTGTGATGGATGTAAGAATGAGTGCTGAATTAAGGTTGAGATAGTCTATCAGTTTGTGATGGATGTAAGAATGAGTGATGAATTAAGGTTGAGATAGTCCATCAGTTTGTGATGGATGTAAGAACGAGTGCTGAATTAAGGTTGAGATTGCCAGTCAGTTTGTGATGGATGTAAGAATGAGTGCTGAATTAAGGTTGAGATAGTCTATCAGTTTGTGATGGATGTAAGAATGAGTGATGAATTAAGGTTGAGATAGTCCATCAGTTTGTGATGGATGTAAGAATGAGTGCTGAATTAAGGTTGAGATAGTCCATCAGTTTGTGATGGATGTAAGAACGAGTGCTGATTTAAGGTTTAGATTGTCAATCAGTTTGTGATGGATGTAAGAACGAGTGCTGAATTAAGGTTGAGATAGTCGTTCAGTTTGTGATGGATGTAAGAACGAGTGCTGAATTAAGGTTGAGATAGTCCATCAGTTTGTGATGGATGTAAGAACGAGTGCTGAATTAAGGTTGAGATAGTCTATCAGATATTGTGGATGTATGATGAATTAAGGTGAAGATAATGTACAGTGAGTGTAAGAATAAATGTTGTCTTAAAATAAGGTTAGCAACAACCTTGGTAAGACAAGAAAAAAAAACGCTTAAGATCTTTATAACGTTAACAACAGCCTTTGTATAACCCTAAAAGTCAAGTAATAAACACACTTAAGATCTTTATAAGGTTAGTAACAGTCTTGGTTAAGATTCTGTGTTACTGCGGCTTATGGACTCTTTCAAGGGTTCTAGTCTTTAGTAGAGTAGAAGTTTGGGCAGTTGGAGGCAAAAGACAGCCTACAAAATAAGCTGCAATTGAGGAAATGTGGATACTTTCAAAAGTTCTAGTCTTTAGTGGAGTGGAAAGTTTCGGCAGTTGGAGTAAATTTTGGGACTTTGTGAGGGTGGGAATGATTTGAAGATCTTCCGCCAGTTGTGAGGTTGGGGAAATACAGTACCACCAAATGTGAGAGTGGGGGTGCTGAAGATGATGAGAATCCAACAGACAAGTTCAAGTCAAATATAATGTTCTTTATTAAAATTTACACAATCAACTTCCTACCTAACTAATCTATACTGTACTACTTCTATCTAACTAATCTATACTATGTGCTTTCTAATACTACTACTAACTACGCCCTCCCATGACCAATCCTAACACACTACATTCTAACTCTCTACCTAACTCTGACCGTTCTCTTGCCCTATCTAACTAACTGGCCCAACTACAGACCCACGCTACAGTGGTCAGCTGACAGCCCAACGTGACCGGTCAGCTTCTGCAGTGGCGAGGTCGGGTGTCACCCGGTGTAGCACTTAATGGTGTCAACCCCCAAGGCGTAGCGACCCTTCCCGGGGACAAACTTTTAAATTTTCGATTTGCACCCTCCTCAAACTTTCGATTTGCACCCCCCCCCCCCCCTAAAACTTTCAATTTGCACCCCCTCATACTTTCGATTTGCACTCCCTCTTCAAGTTTTTCTCTATATATTTTGCTATTTTTTGTCTTGGTGTTACCCCCCTAAATGGTGTCACCCGGTGCGGTCCGCACCCCCCACCCCCCACCCCCCCCCCCCCCTACCCCCCCCCCTCTGAGCTTCTGCACTACCATTGGTCTCTCTAACCAACTAGCCTGTTTCTATTAACTTCTACTTGACCTATACGACCTATAAGCTACCGTCATCACAGACGTGCATATCTCAGCTCTGGTCTTAACAAATTAGCAATAAGTAGGTTAGTTGTCATGAACATAGGCAACAGTTTTAAAAGACATTACATTTGAATTACAGGTAATCAGAGCGAGGCGTCGTTAACATGTAACCATTCTCGCGTGACGAGAGTTAATCTTGGGTGGTATGTTGGACTAGAGTTAATCTTGGGTGGTATGTTGGACTAGAGTTAATCTTGGTTGGTATGTTACTATAGACACTGCTTTATAGAGCTAGTCTGGATTAATTTCGTGAAATAATGAAATAGTTTATTTAGCCATTTTTTTTTAAAAAATCCTTTTCTGAACTGTAGCGTTTTTTCTTTTCTTAAATCGAGATCATATATACTATGACAACGACGACTTCTTGGTATAACTAAAATGAATGTAACAGTCGAACGTCGGCTTAAACAATAATTTTTTGTATGAGTTCTTTGTAACAACTTTTCTGTATGAAACGACTGCCAAAATGTGCAATAAATCGATTTCTAAAAAAAAAATTAACAAATAAAACACACAAACAAGATGAACAAACAACGCAATCAACAACGTAAACAAACACAGCACACACGCACAGCAATCAACGATATCGCCCTTATTGTATTCCAACCAGCACTGATTGGCTGAACTTTCGTTATCTCCAGTACACGTTTCCGGTTACAGTCTGTACCAGGGAGAAGAGGGGAAGCAACTTAAAAATATTATGTGCGAGCACACGGTGACTCTACATTGTTGCTGTTGTGTTCTAGTTAGCAGTGGTTTACTAGAGTATGTTAGCGAGTCAGTGTTTGTTTACTGGGATAGTAGTTGTTTATGATGTCATGAGGCAGTGGTTTAAGTATCAGATCTAGGTAAACAATTGGCCATGTCACTCCGTAGTATTTTAGCGGTAGTGGCAATAGTTTATTTGGCTTTGGCTCGGGGTAAGTATTTGATAAATGTTATATCTATATCTATATCTATATCTATATCTATATCTATATCTATATCTATATCTATATCTATATCTATATCTATATCTATATCTATATCTATATCTATATCTATATCTATATCTATATCTATATCTATATCTATATCTATATCTATATCTATATCTATATCTATATCTATATCTATATCTATATCTATATCTATATCTATATCTATATCTATATCTATATCTATATCTATATCTATATCTATATCTATATCTATATCTATATCTATATCTATATCTATATCTATATCTATATCTATATCTATATCTATATCTATATCTATATCTATATCTATATCTATATCTATATCTATATCTATATCTATATCTATATCTATATCTATATCTATATCTATATCTATATCTATATCTATATCTATATCTATATCTATATCTATATCTATATCTATATCTATATCTATATCTATATCTATATCTACATCTACATCTACATCTACATCTACATCTACATCTACATCTACATCTACATCTACATCTACATCTACATCTACATCTACATCTACATCTACACCTACACCTACACCTACACCTACACCTACACCTACACCTACACCTACACCTACACCTACACCTACACCTACACCTACACCTACACCTACACCTACACCTACACCTACACCTACACCTACACCTACACCTACACCTACACCTACACCTACACCTACACCTACACCTACACCTACACCTACACCTACACCTACACCTACACCTACACCTACACCTACACCTACACCTACACCTACACCTACACCTACACCTACACCTACACCTACACCTACACCTACACCTACACCTACACCTACACCTACACCTACACCTACACCTACACCTACACCTACACCTACACCTACACCTACACCTACACCTACACCTACACCTATACCTATACCTATATCTCTATCTATCTCTATCTCTATCTGATATCTGATATCTACATCTACATCTACGTCTACATCTACAACTACATCTACAACTACATCTACATCTACATTTATGTCTATCTGTTTCATCTACCGAACTCTAGAAGACGTTTGAACTTTTATCAACTTTCAACCATTGACTTTTTATTGACGTTTTTATTGACGTTTGGTCTGCTGATAATGAAGGGACTTATATCGTTACTACTTAATTAAAATTAATTAACTAATTATTTTGTATCTAGGCATGAACAGAACCAAGTTCGATAGTTGCCTCGAGTATGCGACCCAAACTTTATCGAACACAAGCAGTCACAGTGACAGTTGTCACATTCTTCACACTGCCGCTAGTTGTAGCGTGGACGCCTTCTTAAAACTTCCCAAAAACTACGAGCAGAGGATGATTCTTCACAGGATTCAAGGCCTGTACAACGATTCGAAGCTTTGCAACGTCAGCCTAGTTCATCACATCCGTACCCGATGGGGCGGAGAGTACAGGGCGAGTGAGTGCATAACACAGAGGTACAGTCAGATCGTAGCATCCCCAAACTTTAACCCCGACTGCATGTACAAGGAAATTCTAATCTTCTGTGCACTGAAGGCGTTCAAGAAAAAGCCAACAGAAGAGGAAAGGGAAAAGCTTTACGCGGTCTACATTCAACAAGAGGCGAACAAAAACCAAAACGTGTCTTGTTCTATTGACTTTTTTGCCATCGTATCTGAGATCTGGGGTGACACGAACAGTGGAGGTTGTGGTGTTCCACTCACGCAGCTTCTATTTATGATAGTTTTAGGAATCATTTTGTACATTTTCGTGTGATAACTTTGGGAAATATTTTATTCCTTTTGGTGATATCTTTTTTATAAAATCTCTATTCACGTGAAGTTATTTTTTTAGTGATAGAGCATTCTTCTTCGTGTGATCAGCTAAATACTGATGTATCATTTTTTTTTTCAAATTTGGATTTTAATAATGCAACATTTCAGAATTCTGGAATTTTTGGAGCATGCGCAAAGATAATCTTTCAACCTTTATAAGTGGAAATGTTTACTTCTGGTTTGATTATTGAATACTAACGCAAAAAGACACTTTAAACAGTGTTTTATTGTGTTTATTAGCTGAAGATGACATTAAAACTTAATTAGAAAAATGATATAAATATGGACTATAACTGTACATTTCCGTGATGTGGATTACACGTTCACAATAGAGACAGCAGCATTCTGTAATATCCATCTTACTGCAACAACTGTATATATGTATAAAATGTATAACTAATTTTGGATCGATAGAAGCATAGATAAATAAATAAACGTATATATTATATGAATATATATATATATATATATATATATATATATATATATTCATATAAATATATATATATGTATGTATGTATATATACTGGATACATTTAGTTAGCCTAATGTTTGAATGTATTGTTATTTTACCAGTTAATCCTGTGAACACTTTTATGTTATCATCATCTTTCCATTTTCTGCCTAAGAAACATGAAGCATCCATATAAAGCTAATTCTACTTTAGTCGGTCTCAATCCCCCGGTTTTATTGCTTTATGTTTTTGTTTCTGTTGCGGGTTATTTTCAACTAGTCACCAGTACCCGTTATACGTGAATAATAGGCCCACATTTTTAAATGGTATACTTGTTTGAGAAATATATTTGATAAAATAGCTATTGGTCAAAATGCAATATGTTTTATTACACGCTGAACGATATTAGTGACAAAGCAAAGAAGTAACTTAATAGCTAAAATTCCGCCATAGTTAATATAACATAGGCAACCAATACCAATTAGAAAAATTAAAACCAAATTATATACATTTTTAGTCATCACTACACCATATTTAGTGAATGAAATGATTATGTTAAAAATCCGACTATTCAATGGTATTTTGTTTGTTTTTTAAAACTAATTTTTTTTTGGGCCGAGACAATGTGTACATTTTATAGCGTGACTTGATAAGCAGGCCTATATCTAGATCTAAATCAACTTTGAAGGAAATAGTTCATTTCTTCATATTCGAAAATTTGAAGATGTGGAGAGCGAATCTTATTGAAGATGACGTCATTAATATTAGATAATTAGACATTAGATAATTTTATTTTTTATCATACAATCAGTGACGCCATTAGTGTTGTGTACTTTCCGTAGTTTAAACTTTTTATTAACATTGTTTCGTAATGGTATTTTCTTTTTGTCTTACGTGACGTCATTCTTTTTGCTATGATAGTTTTTGTATTACTTATAAGTTCTCAAGATGGGTTTCTTGTCACACCTACAAACACTTCTCCGGTTGCATAATTAAAGAAGTATTTCTACTTTCGAATAAAACTTTATTTTAATTTTCCGACTTTAATAAAAATTTAGTTCAAACATTTAGTACATCCAACATATTATTATAAACAAATGTCCGTATCTTTAAATTCACCATGTTGCTGAAGATACTGATCTCATAGCCTCGGAAAATATTTTACGGAGAGAGAGATTGCAAGAGCACATGGACTTTAATATTTTAGGATAAGCATGCCAGGAGTTTACACCTTAATTGCTAAGAGCTTTGGTTCTTCTGTTCGAATGTTGTACAATAATTATTTGCATTACATTTTCACTGATTAGCAAAAAAAATAAATTATTTTGAATTGATTCTCCTTTCATTTCCATTTTTTGAAAAATATGAAATATAAATTGTTATAAAATATAATAATTAGATATTATTTCCTGTTGTGTTTCATTATTAAAAATGATGTATAAGAAATGCACTCAATTAGTTACTCTAAAAATAAATATAGCGACATAAAAAAACAACATGTTATTGTTGTAGATGGATTCAACATTGTGCTTTGTTTTCACAATCCACAATTGTTCTAAGTTTACTGTTAACTGACTATATCCTGGATCCTGCTTGCTCAGTCAGTGTTGTCAAACGGTAACACTTAGAATACAACGTCATTGTTTCCTTTCTGTCTATTTCACATCCCGTAAGATTCAGAGAATAAGCCGACGCAGTAATTTTTTTGCTATCGTAAATACTGTCTATATTTTGAATCAAGGCTTTTAGTTTTTTAATGTTTTAATGATGAGAAGCGTATGTTTTGCAAGTGTTTTTGTTTCAATGTGTATGGTGACATTCGGTAAGCAATTAATATATATATATTTAATCAATTAAATTTTAAATGTCATTAAATGGTCCTTTGTTTTACGATTTGAATATGCTAAAGAATTTAAATATGTGTAATTTCTATTTATTATAAACTGTTACTAATCTTTCTTTTTTAAGATGGTAGGCTCCAGAAAAAAAAACTTCTTAATTAAAACGTTGTATTGATTTATTTGTGTATATCAAAGTTAGAGTACTTAAAGGAAAATATTTGCAAGCATCAGGGACTCTTTTGAAAATATGGTTGATATGGCAACGGCGTACATCTTGAAAAAAAACCTATTGTGAAGTTCTAAAATTTTATAAGCTAACATATTAATTGGCCATATAATCATTGATCCTTCATTTACTACAGAGGCTTAGCGACGGGAGGGGGGGAGGGGCACATATGTCCCCGGGCGCCGACCCTAGGGGCGCCTAAATGGGTTGAAATTATATTAAAAGCTCATTTTAGCTGCAGTTTAGAATAATAAATATATATGGTATTTTACCATAGATTTTTAAAATAAAATTATTGCGGTTTTCCTCTCGTTCTATGTAAACACACTCAACCAAGGGCTACAACTATATACGAAAACAGGGGACTATCGTTCGAGCACACAATACAAGGGAAGCTATATTATGTCAGGGACGTAACAATACTAAACTAAACTTTACTTTAGCAGGGGAGGAGACCACGCAGAGCTGCTTGGTTTCAAATGTCCAAGGCAGTTTACAGCAACTTTTATCGATGGAAGGAACAGCGCGATGTGAAAAGATTTCAAACCTAACAAAAACCTGTTTATCTCAAGTCCACGGCGATAAAAGACCTAGCGATGGCCAGATTGAGCAATACACATCTACAGCAGTTACCATGACAACCAACTTCAACCTCAACTGCCAGTTTGACATCCGGGCTATGGTACAAGAAATCTGGCCATCGGAGAAGCCGAACACGAGGCAGACGACCGTGTTGCCAGCTACTGCGAGAAACCCTGCCACTGCGACCACCTCATCGTTCACGGTCACCACCTGCCTGCTGCTCATGACTCTGATCAATCGATACAGCTCAACTTTTATAATGTAGTAAACAAGCACGAATATATAGGCTTACATTTCTCAATTTCAATGAAGTATCATCAGAGGTCATCCATAAATGACGTCAAGCTTTTTCTTTTTGACGACTATTATCATCCCCTCCCCTTCGTCACACAACGTCATTAAAAGCCAGACCACCCCCCCCCCCCCAAAAAAAAGGACATCAAACCTCAGTCTACAACGTCCTTCCCCCCCCCCCCTCCTCAAAATTGACGTTGGATGTTTCTTAATACATCGATTTTTTTTTTCTAAATCTTGACTGAGCTCGGTCAATTTATTAAAACAATTTTTCTAAAACGCAAAATGACGGCTAAAATTCGTTTTCTAACATTACATTTTTATACTGCAAAAGTGTGAAGTCACACCATCTGAACTTCCCACACCCCCTCCCTCATCACATACCGTCAAAACATTATTGACCCCCTATGAATGCGACGTCATTTGTGGATGACCCCCCTCCCCCCTCAATAAACAGGAATTTTATTTGTAAAAACCGAACATGCCTGTAAATTACATTAATTTTGTGATTCATAAAAATGTAATATTGATGTTAACTTTAATATCTAGTGTTATGCAGCTAGATTGTTAACACGTTGTAGACTCGATGACATAGGAATAAACAAAATGCTAAAATAAATATTGGTTTCTTTACATTAAGGAATATTAACACATTTTGGCTGTTTTAATTATTAACATCATTTTATCATTATATAAGTGATTTTTATTATAAATAAAATGAATAATATACATGAATTGTTTTTTTACTCATGACCAATAGTTAATGCCATAATGTATCAAATAATAATGTATGTAAGATAAAAAATTATAACGTGTAATATTAACAACATACTTAAAATGTATAATAAACACATTTTAATAAAAATAATTCAAAACATTCATAGCATTTGTTCATGTTTATAACTTTAACAATATGAAAAGCTTTTAGCTTTAGTAACCATTCTAATTTTAATTACAACAACAATGTTCGTACTATTCGACCACATAACGGATTTGTGAAAGGGGGAGGGGGTGGCGCAACAGCAGAGCAGTGAAAGAACAATTATTTATGGCCACGAGGATGTTTAATGCACAATAAATCTCACATTAAAAATAAAATGTTCAATGAAAAAGTTTTTATTACAAGCTTTTATTTAACTCACTTCCTCGTCAGTCTGTCGTCAGTCTAGACGGAAACGCAGGAGTGAAAATTCGGACAGTTCTACTTGACCGACACGATTCACAGTTGGCACGTGGGTCAAGACATGAAGACAATGCAATCTGAAACTAAATTTGACTTAATTGGATGCCTAATTGATTTTTTATGAATTAATTAAAATTTGGACCGAATTAGTAGGCATGTCTAGCCAACCACACCACACGCGTCATCAATAGCTGCGCCATCACGACCACGTAATGGCTGCGTTCAAAAACCATTGCGCGCCTACTGAACGTGATATTCAGTAGGCGCGCAATGGTTTTTAGTCATGTAACTCTATTGTAGATAAAACATGTAAAGTTCTGAAAAAAAAATTCATAAAAAACGTTTTAATAACAAGCTTTTATGTAATGATGCACTAAAAAGTAGAAAATAAATTATAGACTACTATTTAAATAACTATAAAGAAAAGCGTGGGTGTCTTCCTTAACATTAGTAAAGGTATCCAATAGATACTAAAGTGACCCACGCTTTTCTTTATAGTTATTTAAATAGTAGTCTATAATTTATTTTCTACTTTTTAGTGCATCATTACATAAAAGCTTGTTATTAAAACGTTTTTTATGAAATTTTTTTTTATTCTGTTCACAAGCCACACATACAATCACAAATGAAGAAAAAATACACTCAAATTAAGAACATAAATAGTTTGGTGTAACCTTCAGTGTTTCTTCCAGACTTTTTTCTCCGGGGGGGGGGGGCACTTGATATTTTTTGAAGGGGGGGGGGGGGGGGAGCGGACTACATTTTCAGGGGGGGGGGGGAGGGGACACTGGTAAAAGTATATATTTTCTATAAAAATTCCATTTCGTTGGGAGGGGCGGTAGACTTTCTTCGGGGGGGGGGGGGGGGGGGCTGAGCACCCCCTAAGAGAAGCCTGGAAGAAACTGTGGTAACCTTACTAGTGCTTTATGCTGGTGTGACAAAGATAAAAGCCTGGGCTATCAATTATGGAAACTGAACATATTTCAGCTCAATCGGACATTTGGAAATGGGTTTTTAAAAAAAAAGTTAAATTTAGATTCCAAGATTTGCGGGGCCACACAAACATACTGAGCAAACTAAATAAAAGCCTTTAAAAACAACGACGTAAACTTCCTTCTAACAATTATGTCATCCTGCAAACAACAATGATTCGTGGATGTATCACATTTATAGGGTTGGTAGGGGTCGGCGTGGTCGAGTCGGTAAAGCTCATGGTTGCTAAACCGAAGAGTCTCGAGTTCGAACCCTCGGGCAGATGAGGCTCGTTGGCTGGGGACAGCCACTCTTCTAGGAGAGACAACTCCAAAATCAAACAACGGCTGTGGAAGCAAATCCAAAAAAGAAAAGCAGGCTGAAATCCGAGTCAATGGCCTCAACGGCGCATAACCAGTTGACACGTAATCCTTAATTGTGATGGAAGCATGGTCGAGTCGGCAAAGCTCATGGTTGATAAATTCGTAAAAAAAAAGTCTCGAGTTCAAACCCTCTGGCAGATAAGGCTCGATCCCTCCCAACACTAAAAATTAAGAACGAAGAAGAAGATAGGGCTGGTAAGTAGGTCACCAACCTATGGTTTTATTGAGCCCTGAACTGGTTGGTGACCTACTTACCAGCCCTATAGCGATTAAAAATACACTATCGAGCAAGGGCCATGTAAACTGGCGTTGTGACTTACTTCCTTATTGCCGACTACAAGAGAGCACTCAGCTGTAGGGCAGGCTAGCCTTCTACAGTTGTCAATGATTAATGAAGGGTGGGGCTTTTTTAGTAGTGAATAAAAAAAATTATTGCAATCCTTCTTTTTGGCTAAGTAATAGTTATTTTACATTCAATCATAAATGTTACTAAAATGTTCAGGTTTTCGATAAAAAAAACAACAAACAACAGGGGCGCTTGCACTTAGGTTAAAGGGGGGGGGGGGAGGGGGGGCTTATCATACATACATACAAACTCATAGTAGCGTTGACTGGATTGTGCTGAGTGTGTGTGTCGAGGGGGGGGGGGGGGGCGACGACTTACTGCTATTGGTGACGGCGTTCACTATTTAAAATTATTTTACTGCAACGTAAAAGTAAATTTCATTCTTAAAATCTTTGTTTTATATATATATATATATATATATATATATATATATATATATATATATATATATATATATATATATATATATATATATATATATATATATATATATATATATATGATTACATATATATGTATATGTGTGTTTATGTGTGTGTATGTTTTTATGCGTGTGTATCAGTGTGTGTGTGTGCGTTTGTGCGTGTGTGTGTGTGGGTGCACGCGTGTGTTTGAGTCAAATTAAATGGCATATCAGAGCACGGAAAGCACTTGAACCACCCTTTAAAAATGTGGGTGCGTCCATGATTTAAAACGATACTTATTGTTTTCACTATCCATGGGATGGCAGATAATGACACTAATTTCATTCAATGTTTCTTCATGGGCCGGAGCTTGACAAAAAAAAACAGAGGCTGGCATGGAACTGCTTTGTTTCTCTTGTGTTATGCTGGTACTCGTGGTATGTGGTTTAGGAGGCGAGGATATGACCAGGACATATGGTAAGTTTACGGTCTAGGGGTGTGGTGAGTAATTAGGGTAGTTTTATTAGCCGTTTTACACAATAGTGAGATATGGTACTCTTTCGGTATTAATGGCCGATAGTAAAATGAATCTGTATTACACATATGGTGAGTAAACTAACCGTTTATATGTTTGAGGTATAAGGTACGTATACGGGTTTATATATTCAAATACACATTTTGTTTAAATGGCAGTATATATGTTGGGTGACATATGTTAAGTTTTTGGGACATATATGTGATGGGGTAAACTGCGATACGTTTTTTAGACAAATATATCTTGTGGTATTTGAAAAGTCTCAACAACCCGTAACAATCTACCCTTAATGTAATCCAAACACTTAATCATTATCGTAATCGTAAAAGTAGCGTTGTAGCTAATCCCTGAACTAGGTATACATGCGCCGTTTTAAGTTAATTCTGTTTATTGATTGATTGTCTAATTTTCATTTAGCAGGCGTTGAGAAAATGGAGAGCTGTTTGACCCCGAAAATTGAAAGCTACATAGAACAGCTCACCGTGATGAGCGAAACAGCGCAATGTGAATGGATTAAAAACACATCCAAGACTTGTTTAATTCAAGTCTATGGTGACAACAAACCTAGCGATGAGGAGGTAGACGAATACACCATCATAGCAGACACCATGGCGGCTATGTACAACCCAAACTGCCAATTTGACATCCATCTTATAGTACAAGAAATCTGGCCACAAAACAAGGGATCCAACATCATTCAAACAACGGACCGGACGAATGTCACAATGGAGCAAAAGAAGCACAGTACCAATCAAAGGGTCGCTGTATCTAGAGCGACTAACAAATCAAAAGAAAAAAAAGACTTCAGCAAAACTAATCCAGACTTAAACAAAAGCCCAACTGTTAACCCAGTATCGTCAGCAACTGCTAATGATGTAAAAGTATCTCAGCAAAAAACTATTATTTTAGCAGTTGCTGTCACTGTTTCTCTTATTTTTTTATGTATACTTTTAATTGTTTTATTGAAAAAAATACTTCAGCGCTTTAATTCTCAGCATGCACGGTATATCCACAGCATTTAAACGATAACAATAATAATATCTATAGGTAATTATAATTGTTTTCACAGTTAAACTTCACAAATAATATCATGTAATACATTTACGGCTGGAATTCGACCCTTCATAAGAATATGACGAGGTAACAGAAACAGGTGAACTCTACTTAACTTGCCCCAATAACCCTCAGGTTCGAAAAGGGAAAATTATTTTCTTTGCTTTTACACATTTCAGTACGCGTTCTTATTAATTTGTTTTAATTATTAAAAATATCCACATTTTTCAAGATATTTGAGACCACTTTCAAACATGTTCCAATATCAAGATACTGTGTAAACTATGTAAATTATCATGTACAGCATCTTAGCCCATCTTTGTACATGTTCCATACTGATAAGCACTTTTCTAAAATGTTAAAATGGAGGTTTTCAAACAATGGTTGTTGTTTTTCGATCACGAGTAACCTATAACAACATATTTAATTTTCCAACGCATTACAATCTGCTAACATTATTACGAAAACTCTTCTCTCCATTTTATATTTTTTTCTTTACGTAACACAACATTTAAGGCAGGTCATTTTTTTTTATTAAACTGGAATTCTTGTTGGCTAAATCATGAATAAAATACGTGGGTTAGATATAAACGTTTACGAACGCAGGGTTTGGTATGCTGCGTGTGTTGAGAAAGTGTTGATAGTAACTGTTTTAATCGAAATATTAAAATTAAAAACAAATTAACAAAAGCAAACTTGTAATATTTCTTTAACTTTTTAAATTCATCTTATTTTCGCTTGTTACTAGTTTAACAAAACACAAAAC
>NW_026733200.1:0-33335 GCF_028476545.2 Physella acuta
AACGTTAAAAAGGTATAGGAAGAGACTGAGAAAGAAAAAGAATACAAAAAGGTGACGTGAGGTCGGCAGGAGAAAAGATGCGGAACAAAACCACAAAATTTAAATTTGTAAATTTAGATTTTTTTTTTTTTTTTTTTTTTTATTTATATTTTTTTTTCTTAAACGGATCATTGTTATTAATATTCTGCTGATTGTAATGTTTCATTTAACATTTTGAAATCAATTAGGATCAAGATATATGCAAATCGTTGAAGGAAAGAATACATTAAACAATGTACGTAACAATGTACGTCAGTTTAAAAATAAAAATGAATTTTTGTTTTTTTAAATTGAAATAACTTTTAAAAATTTACATTTAAATTTCTATTTTCCTTTATATTAAAGTGAAATTAATACTGGTCCTGTGTGGACAGAAGTGTGATATTTTGACACATACTGGCCATGACAAATGATTTTTAAAACATAATTTAGATTAGTAAACAACGAAGGAGAGGAGCGGAGAGAAATTTTAAATATAAAAAAAAAATATCTGTTTTTATACCGGCTGCCGTTCGTTTTGAGAACCGTCAAATAAAGAAAAAATGTGCTGGTCAGCTCAAACGATTAACATTTTAAGCAAACAGTGACTGGTATAGAATAAATACCATATCACTCTGACTGACCAGCAGTGAGCTGTTTTTATGAGAGAGAGAGGACCAATCGTACATTATTGAAATTGAATGGGCCATTCCCGGAAGAACTGCAATACCGGGCCGACCCGTGGCGAGAGCGGAGCAAGCCCCGGGCATCCCGCCGAGTACCAAAAATCAGTTTAATATCGTAGTGACTCAATGAGCCACGTATCAGATATTAAGCTGATAAGAACAGATACTACACTTTGATCTTAGCCAAAAGGCCGAGAAGCGATAACGGTCACTGGACTACCGACGCCTCATATTCCGGAAAATTTCCTATCCCGCTCCTCTGAAATGATTCCGTAAATATTCATCCGATTCCGCACACCGAAAATATTCCTTATTGCAGAAATCGCCGCCCATGCGACGTACGGCCGTTAGGCGGTGGGCGTTTTACAATCTGCCAAAGCGGGAAAGGCGAATGTTAACGAAATCAATGAAACAAGTAACATTATGAATTTCTAAAACTCAAACAAGGAAAAAAATATAGCCGCCTTACCTTAACGTCGTAATAGTGGCTTCCCTTGACGCCCGCGCCGCCTTGATGTATATCGAATCGATCAACGCCCTGTTGTTTTACGTCTTTGGCGGGCGGCGCAAGGCGACTAGCGCTGTGGAACAAGCCAACGTTAAAAAGGTATAGGAAGAGACTGAGAAAGAAAAAAGAATACAAAAAGGTGACGTGAGGTCGGCAGGAGAAAAGATGCGGAACAAAACCACAAAATTTAAATTTGTAAATTTAGATTTTTTTTTTTTTTTTTTTTTATTTATATTTTTTTTTTCTTAAACGGATCATTGTTATTAATATTCTGCTGATTGTAATGTTTCCATTTAACATTTTGAAATCAATTAGGATCAAGATATATGCAAATCGTTGAAGGAAAGAATACATTAAACAATGTACGTAACAATGTACGTCAGTTTAAAAATAAAAATGAATTTTTGTTTTTTTAAATTGAAATAACTTTTAAAAATTTACATTTAAATTTCTATTTTCTTTATATTAAAGTGAAATTAATACTGGTCCTGTGTGGACAGAAGTGTGATATTTTGACACATACTGGCCATGACAAATGATTTTTAAAACATAATTTAGATTAGTAAACAACGAAGGAGAGGAGCGGAGAGAAATTTTAAATATAAAAAAAAATATCTGTTTTTATACCGGCTGCCGTTCGTTTGAGAACCGTCAAATAAAGAAAAAATGTGCTGGTCAGCTCAAACGATTAACATTTTAAGCAAACAGTGACTGGTATAGAATAAATACCATATCACTCTGACTGACCAGCAGTGAGCTGTTTTTATTGAGAGAGAGAGACCAATCGTACATTATTGAAATTGAATGGGCCATTCCCGGAAGAACTGCAATACCGGGCCGACCCGTGGCGAGAGCGGAGCAAGCCCCGGGCATCCCGCCGAGTACCAAAAATCAGTTTAATATCGTAGTGACTCAATGAGCCACGTATCAGATATTAAGCTGATAAGAACAGATACTACACTTTGATCTTAGCCAAAAGGCCGAGAAGCGATAACGGTCACTGGACTACCGACGCCTCATATTCCGGAAAATTTCCTATCCGCTCCTCTGAAATGATTCCGTAAATATTCATCCGATTCCGCACACCGAAAATATTCCTTATTGCAGAAATCGCCGCCCATGCGACGTACGGCCGTTAGGCGGTGGGCGTTTTACAATCTGCCAAAGCGGAAAGGCGAATGTTAACGAAATCAATGAAACAAGTAACATTATGAATTTCTAAAACTCAAACAAGGAAAAAAATATAGCGCCTTACCTTAACGTCGTAATAGTGGCTTCCCTTGACGCCCGCGCCGCCTTGATGTATATCGAATCGATCAACGCCCTGTTGTTTTACGTCTTTGGCGGGCGGCGCAAGGCGACTAGCGCTGTGGAACAAGCCAACGTTAAAAAGGTATAGGAAGAGACTGAGAAAGAAAAAGAATACAAAAAGGTGACGTGAGGTCGGCAGGAGAAAAGATGCGGAACAAAACCACAAAATTTAAATTTGTAAATTTAGATTTTTTTTTTTTTTTTTTTTTATTTATATTTTTTTTTCTTAAACGGATCATTGTTATTAATATTCTGCTGATTGTAATGTTTCATTTAACATTTTGAAATCAATTAGGATCAAGATATATGCAAATCGTTGAAGGAAAGAATACATTAAACAATGTACGTAACAATGTACGTCAGTTTAAAAATAAAAATGAATTTTTGTTTTTTTAAATTGAAATAACTTTTAAAAATTTACATTTAAATTTCTATTTTCTTTATATTAAAGTGAAATTAATACTGGTCCTGTGTGGACAGAAGTGTGATATTTTGACACATACTGGCCATGACAAATGATTTTTAAAACATAATTTAGATTAGTAAACAACGAAGGAGAGGAGCGGAGAGAAATTTTAAATATAAAAAAAAATATCTGTTTTTATACCGGCTGCCGTTCGTTTGAGAACCGTCAAATAAAGAAAAAATGTGCTGGTCAGCTCAAACGATTAACATTTTAAGCAAACAGTGACTGGTATAGAATAAATACCATATCACTCTGACTGACCAGCAGTGAGCTGTTTTTATTGAGAGAGAGAGACCAATCGTACATTATTGAAATTGAATGGGCCATTCCCGGAAGAACTGCAATACCGGGCCGACCCGTGGCGAGAGCGGAGCAAGCCCCGGGCATCCCGCCGAGTACCAAAAATCAGTTTAATATCGTAGTGACTCAATGAGCCACGTATCAGATATTAAGCTGATAAGAACAGATACTACACTTTGATCTTAGCCAAAAGGCCGAGAAGCGATAACGGTCACTGGACTACCGACGCCTCATATTCCGGAAAATTTCCTATCCGCTCCTCTGAAATGATTCCGTAAATATTCATCCGATTCCGCACACCGAAAATATTCCTTATTGCAGAAATCGCCGCCCATGCGACGTACGGCCGTTAGGCGGTGGGCGTTTTACAATCTGCCAAAGCGGAAAGGCGAATGTTAACGAAATCAATGAAACAAGTAACATTATGAATTTCTAAAACTCAAACAAGGAAAAAAATATAGCGCCTTACCTTAACGTCGTAATAGTGGCTTCCCTTGACGCCCGCGCCGCCTTGATGTATATCGAATCGATCAACGCCCTGTTGTTTTACGTCTTTGGCGGGCGGCGCAAGGCGACTAGCGCTGTGGAACAAGCCAACGTTAAAAAGGTATAGGAAGAGACTGAGAAAGAAAAAGAATACAAAAAGGTGACGTGAGGTCGGCAGGAGAAAAGATGCGGAACAAAACCACAAAATTTAAATTTGTAAATTTAGATTTTTTTTTTTTTTTTTTTTTATTTATATTTTTTTTTCTTAAACGGATCATTGTTATTAATATTCTGCTGATTGTAATGTTTCATTTAACATTTTGAAATCAATTAGGATCAAGATATATGCAAATCGTTGAAGGAAAGAATACATTAAACAATGTACGTAACAATGTACGTCAGTTTAAAAATAAAAATGAATTTTTGTTTTTTTAAATTGAAATAACTTTTAAAAATTTACATTTAAATTTCTATTTTCTTTATATTAAAGTGAAATTAATACTGGTCCTGTGTGGACAGAAGTGTGATATTTTGACACATACTGGCCATGACAAATGATTTTTAAAACATAATTTAGATTAGTAAACAACGAAGGAGAGGAGCGGAGAGAAATTTTAAATATAAAAAAAAATATCTGTTTTTATACCGGCTGCCGTTCGTTTGAGAACCGTCAAATAAAGAAAAAATGTGCTGGTCAGCTCAAACGATTAACATTTTAAGCAAACAGTGACTGGTATAGAATAAATACCATATCACTCTGACTGACCAGCAGTGAGCTGTTTTTATTGAGAGAGAGAGACCAATCGTACATTATTGAAATTGAATGGGCCATTCCCGGAAGAACTGCAATACCGGGCCGACCCGTGGCGAGAGCGGAGCAAGCCCCGGGCATCCCGCCGAGTACCAAAAATCAGTTTAATATCGTAGTGACTCAATGAGCCACGTATCAGATATTAAGCTGATAAGAACAGATACTACACTTTGATCTTAGCCAAAAGGCCGAGAAGCGATAACGGTCACTGGACTACCGACGCCTCATATTCCGGAAAATTTCCTATCCGCTCCTCTGAAATGATTCCGTAAATATTCATCCGATTCCGCACACCGAAAATATTCCTTATTGCAGAAATCGCCGCCCATGCGACGTACGGCCGTTAGGCGGTGGGCGTTTTACAATCTGCCAAAGCGGAAAGGCGAATGTTAACGAAATCAATGAAACAAGTAACATTATGAATTTCTAAAACTCAAACAAGGAAAAAAATATAGCGCCTTACCTTAACGTCGTAATAGTGGCTTCCCTTGACGCCCGCGCCGCCTTGATGTATATCGAATCGATCAACGCCCTGTTGTTTTACGTCTTTGGCGGGCGGCGCAAGGCGACTAGCGCTGTGGAACAAGCCAACGTTAAAAAGGTATAGGAAGAGACTGAGAAAGAAAAAGAATACAAAAAGGTGACGTGAGGTCGGCAGGAGAAAAGATGCGGAACAAAACCACAAAATTTAAATTTGTAAATTTAGATTTTTTTTTTTTTTTTTTTTTTATTTATATTTTTTTTTCTTAAACGGATCATTGTTATTAATATTCTGCTGATTGTAATGTTTCATTTAACATTTTGAAATCAATTAGGATCAAGATATATGCAAATCGTTGAAGGAAAGAATACATTAAACAATGTACGTAACAATGTACGTCAGTTTAAAAATAAAAATGAATTTTTGTTTTTTTAAATTGAAATAACTTTTAAAAATTTACATTTAAATTTCTATTTTCTTTATATTAAAGTGAAATTAATACTGGTCCTGTGTGGACAGAAGTGTGATATTTTGACACATACTGGCCATGACAAATGATTTTTAAAACATAATTTAGATTAGTAAACAACGAAGGAGAGGAGCGGAGAGAAATTTTAAATATAAAAAAAAATATCTGTTTTTATACCGGCTGCCGTTCGTTTGAGAACCGTCAAATAAAGAAAAAATGTGCTGGTCAGCTCAAACGATTAACATTTTAAGCAAACAGTGACTGGTATAGAATAAATACCATATCACTCTGACTGACCAGCAGTGAGCTGTTTTTATTGAGAGAGAGAGACCAATCGTACATTATTGAAATTGAATGGGCCATTCCCGGAAGAACTGCAATACCGGGCCGACCCGTGGCGAGAGCGGAGCAAGCCCCGGGCATCCCGCCGAGTACCAAAAATCAGTTTAATATCGTAGTGACTCAATGAGCCACGTATCAGATATTAAGCTGATAAGAACAGATACTACACTTTGATCTTAGCCAAAAGGCCGAGAAGCGATAACGGTCACTGGACTACCGACGCCTCATATTCCGGAAAATTTCCTATCCGCTCCTCTGAAATGATTCCGTAAATATTCATCCGATTCCGCACACCGAAAATATTCCTTATTGCAGAAATCGCCGCCCATGCGACGTACGGCCGTTAGGCGGTGGGCGTTTTACAATCTGCCAAAGCGGAAAGGCGAATGTTAACGAAATCAATGAAACAAGTAACATTATGAATTTCTAAAACTCAAACAAGGAAAAAAATATAGCGCCTTACCTTAACGTCGTAATAGTGGCTTCCCTTGACGCCCGCGCCGCCTTGATGTATATCGAATCGATCAACGCCCTGTTGTTTTACGTCTTTGGCGGGCGGCGCAAGGCGACTAGCGCTGTGGAACAAGCCAACGTTAAAAAGGTATAGGAAGAGACTGAGAAAGAAAAAGAATACAAAAAGGTGACGTGAGGTCGGCAGGAGAAAAGATGCGGAACAAAACCACAAAATTTAAATTTGTAAATTTAGATTTTTTTTTTTTTTTTTTTTTTATTTATATTTTTTTTTCTTAAACGGATCATTGTTATTAATATTCTGCTGATTGTAATGTTTCATTTAACATTTTGAAATCAATTAGGATCAAGATATATGCAAATCGTTGAAGGAAAGAATACATTAAACAATGTACGTAACAATGTACGTCAGTTTAAAAATAAAAATGAATTTTTGTTTTTTTAAATTGAAATAACTTTTAAAAATTTACATTTAAATTTCTATTTTCTTTATATTAAAGTGAAATTAATACTGGTCCTGTGTGGACAGAAGTGTGATATTTTGACACATACTGGCCATGACAAATGATTTTTAAAACATAATTTAGATTAGTAAACAACGAAGGAGAGGAGCGGAGAGAAATTTTAAATATAAAAAAAAATATCTGTTTTTATACCGGCTGCCGTTCGTTTGAGAACCGTCAAATAAAGAAAAAATGTGCTGGTCAGCTCAAACGATTAACATTTTAAGCAAACAGTGACTGGTATAGAATAAATACCATATCACTCTGACTGACCAGCAGTGAGCTGTTTTTATTGAGAGAGAGAGACCAATCGTACATTATTGAAATTGAATGGGCCATTCCCGGAAGAACTGCAATACCGGGCCGACCCGTGGCGAGAGCGGAGCAAGCCCCGGGCATCCCGCCGAGTACCAAAAATCAGTTTAATATCGTAGTGACTCAATGAGCCACGTATCAGATATTAAGCTGATAAGAACAGATACTACACTTTGATCTTAGCCAAAAGGCCGAGAAGCGATAACGGTCACTGGACTACCGACGCCTCATATTCCGGAAAATTTCCTATCCGCTCCTCTGAAATGATTCCGTAAATATTCATCCGATTCCGCACACCGAAAATATTCCTTATTGCAGAAATCGCCGCCCATGCGACGTACGGCCGTTAGGCGGTGGGCGTTTTACAATCTGCCAAAGCGGAAAGGCGAATGTTAACGAAATCAATGAAACAAGTAACATTATGAATTTCTAAAACTCAAACAAGGAAAAAAATATAGCGCCTTACCTTAACGTCGTAATAGTGGCTTCCCTTGACGCCCGCGCCGCCTTGATGTATATCGAATCGATCAACGCCCTGTTGTTTTACGTCTTTGGCGGGCGGCGCAAGGCGACTAGCGCTGTGGAACAAGCCAACGTTAAAAAGGTATAGGAAGAGACTGAGAAAGAAAAAGAATACAAAAAGGTGACGTGAGGTCGGCAGGAGAAAAGATGCGGAACAAAACCACAAAATTTAAATTTGTAAATTTAGATTTTTTTTTTTTTTTTTTTTTATTTATATTTTTTTTTCTTAAACGGATCATTGTTATTAATATTCTGCTGATTGTAATGTTTCATTTAACATTTTGAAATCAATTAGGATCAAGATATATGCAAATCGTTGAAGGAAAGAATACATTAAACAATGTACGTAACAATGTACGTCAGTTTAAAAATAAAAATGAATTTTTGTTTTTTTAAATTGAAATAACTTTTAAAAATTTACATTTAAATTTCTATTTTCTTTATATTAAAGTGAAATTAATACTGGTCCTGTGTGGACAGAAGTGTGATATTTTGACACATACTGGCCATGACAAATGATTTTTAAAACATAATTTAGATTAGTAAACAACGAAGGAGAGGAGCGGAGAGAAATTTTAAATATAAAAAAAAATATCTGTTTTTATACCGGCTGCCGTTCGTTTGAGAACCGTCAAATAAAGAAAAAATGTGCTGGTCAGCTCAAACGATTAACATTTTAAGCAAACAGTGACTGGTATAGAATAAATACCATATCACTCTGACTGACCAGCAGTGAGCTGTTTTTATTGAGAGAGAGAGACCAATCGTACATTATTGAAATTGAATGGGCCATTCCCGGAAGAACTGCAATACCGGGCCGACCCGTGGCGAGAGCGGAGCAAGCCCCGGGCATCCCGCCGAGTACCAAAAATCAGTTTAATATCGTAGTGACTCAATGAGCCACGTATCAGATATTAAGCTGATAAGAACAGATACTACACTTTGATCTTAGCCAAAAGGCCGAGAAGCGATAACGGTCACTGGACTACCGACGCCTCATATTCCGGAAAATTTCCTATCCGCTCCTCTGAAATGATTCCGTAAATATTCATCCGATTCCGCACACCGAAAATATTCCTTATTGCAGAAATCGCCGCCCATGCGACGTACGGCCGTTAGGCGGTGGGCGTTTTACAATCTGCCAAAGCGGAAAGGCGAATGTTAACGAAATCAATGAAACAAGTAACATTATGAATTTCTAAAACTCAAACAAGGAAAAAAATATAGCGCCTTACCTTAACGTCGTAATAGTGGCTTCCCTTGACGCCCGCGCCGCCTTGATGTATATCGAATCGATCAACGCCCTGTTGTTTTACGTCTTTGGCGGGCGGCGCAAGGCGACTAGCGCTGTGGAACAAGCCAACGTTAAAAAGGTATAGGAAGAGACTGAGAAAGAAAAAGAATACAAAAAGGTGACGTGAGGTCGGCAGGAGAAAAGATGCGGAACAAAACCACAAAATTTAAATTTGTAAATTTAGATTTTTTTTTTTTTTTTTTTTTTATTTATATTTTTTTTTCTTAAACGGATCATTGTTATTAATATTCTGCTGATTGTAATGTTTCATTTAACATTTTGAAATCAATTAGGATCAAGATATATGCAAATCGTTGAAGGAAAGAATACATTAAACAATGTACGTAACAATGTACGTCAGTTTAAAAATAAAAATGAATTTTTGTTTTTTTAAATTGAAATAACTTTTAAAAATTTACATTTAAATTTCTATTTTCTTTATATTAAAGTGAAATTAATACTGGTCCTGTGTGGACAGAAGTGTGATATTTTGACACATACTGGCCATGACAAATGATTTTTAAAACATAATTTAGATTAGTAAACAACGAAGGAGAGGAGCGGAGAGAAATTTTAAATATAAAAAAAAATATCTGTTTTTATACCGGCTGCCGTTCGTTTGAGAACCGTCAAATAAAGAAAAAATGTGCTGGTCAGCTCAAACGATTAACATTTTAAGCAAACAGTGACTGGTATAGAATAAATACCATATCACTCTGACTGACCAGCAGTGAGCTGTTTTTATTGAGAGAGAGAGACCAATCGTACATTATTGAAATTGAATGGGCCATTCCCGGAAGAACTGCAATACCGGGCCGACCCGTGGCGAGAGCGGAGCAAGCCCCGGGCATCCCGCCGAGTACCAAAAATCAGTTTAATATCGTAGTGACTCAATGAGCCACGTATCAGATATTAAGCTGATAAGAACAGATACTACACTTTGATCTTAGCCAAAAGGCCGAGAAGCGATAACGGTCACTGGACTACCGACGCCTCATATTCCGGAAAATTTCCTATCCGCTCCTCTGAAATGATTCCGTAAATATTCATCCGATTCCGCACACCGAAAATATTCCTTATTGCAGAAATCGCCGCCCATGCGACGTACGGCCGTTAGGCGGTGGGCGTTTTACAATCTGCCAAAGCGGAAAGGCGAATGTTAACGAAATCAATGAAACAAGTAACATTATGAATTTCTAAAACTCAAACAAGGAAAAAAATATAGCGCCTTACCTTAACGTCGTAATAGTGGCTTCCCTTGACGCCCGCGCCGCCTTGATGTATATCGAATCGATCAACGCCCTGTTGTTTTACGTCTTTGGCGGGCGGCGCAAGGCGACTAGCGCTGTGGAACAAGCCAACGTTAAAAAGGTATAGGAAGAGACTGAGAAAGAAAAAGAATACAAAAAGGTGACGTGAGGTCGGCAGGAGAAAAGATGCGGAACAAAACCACAAAATTTAAATTTGTAAATTTAGATTTTTTTTTTTTTTTTTTTTTTATTTATATTTTTTTTTCTTAAACGGATCATTGTTATTAATATTCTGCTGATTGTAATGTTTCATTTAACATTTTGAAATCAATTAGGATCAAGATATATGCAAATCGTTGAAGGAAAGAATACATTAAACAATGTACGTAACAATGTACGTCAGTTTAAAAATAAAAATGAATTTTTGTTTTTTTAAATTGAAATAACTTTTAAAAATTTACATTTAAATTTCTATTTTCTTTATATTAAAGTGAAATTAATACTGGTCCTGTGTGGACAGAAGTGTGATATTTTGACACATACTGGCCATGACAAATGATTTTTAAAACATAATTTAGATTAGTAAACAACGAAGGAGAGGAGCGGAGAGAAATTTTAAATATAAAAAAAAATATCTGTTTTTATACCGGCTGCCGTTCGTTTGAGAACCGTCAAATAAAGAAAAAATGTGCTGGTCAGCTCAAACGATTAACATTTTAAGCAAACAGTGACTGGTATAGAATAAATACCATATCACTCTGACTGACCAGCAGTGAGCTGTTTTTATTGAGAGAGAGAGACCAATCGTACATTATTGAAATTGAATGGGCCATTCCCGGAAGAACTGCAATACCGGGCCGACCCGTGGCGAGAGCGGAGCAAGCCCCGGGCATCCCGCCGAGTACCAAAAATCAGTTTAATATCGTAGTGACTCAATGAGCCACGTATCAGATATTAAGCTGATAAGAACAGATACTACACTTTGATCTTAGCCAAAAGGCCGAGAAGCGATAACGGTCACTGGACTACCGACGCCTCATATTCCGGAAAATTTCCTATCCGCTCCTCTGAAATGATTCCGTAAATATTCATCCGATTCCGCACACCGAAAATATTCCTTATTGCAGAAATCGCCGCCCATGCGACGTACGGCCGTTAGGCGGTGGGCGTTTTACAATCTGCCAAAGCGGAAAGGCGAATGTTAACGAAATCAATGAAACAAGTAACATTATGAATTTCTAAAACTCAAACAAGGAAAAAAATATAGCGCCTTACCTTAACGTCGTAATAGTGGCTTCCCTTGACGCCCGCGCCGCCTTGATGTATATCGAATCGATCAACGCCCTGTTGTTTTACGTCTTTGGCGGGCGGCGCAAGGCGACTAGCGCTGTGGAACAAGCCAACGTTAAAAAGGTATAGGAAGAGACTGAGAAAGAAAAAGAATACAAAAAGGTGACGTGAGGTCGGCAGGAGAAAAGATGCGGAACAAAACCACAAAATTTAAATTTGTAAATTTAGATTTTTTTTTTTTTTTTTTTTTTATTTATATTTTTTTTTCTTAAACGGATCATTGTTATTAATATTCTGCTGATTGTAATGTTTCATTTAACATTTTGAAATCAATTAGGATCAAGATATATGCAAATCGTTGAAGGAAAGAATACATTAAACAATGTACGTAACAATGTACGTCAGTTTAAAAATAAAAATGAATTTTTGTTTTTTTAAATTGAAATAACTTTTAAAAATTTACATTTAAATTTCTATTTTCTTTATATTAAAGTGAAATTAATACTGGTCCTGTGTGGACAGAAGTGTGATATTTTGACACATACTGGCCATGACAAATGATTTTTAAAACATAATTTAGATTAGTAAACAACGAAGGAGAGGAGCGGAGAGAAATTTTAAATATAAAAAAAAATATCTGTTTTTATACCGGCTGCCGTTCGTTTGAGAACCGTCAAATAAAGAAAAAATGTGCTGGTCAGCTCAAACGATTAACATTTTAAGCAAACAGTGACTGGTATAGAATAAATACCATATCACTCTGACTGACCAGCAGTGAGCTGTTTTTATTGAGAGAGAGAGACCAATCGTACATTATTGAAATTGAATGGGCCATTCCCGGAAGAACTGCAATACCGGGCCGACCCGTGGCGAGAGCGGAGCAAGCCCCGGGCATCCCGCCGAGTACCAAAAATCAGTTTAATATCGTAGTGACTCAATGAGCCACGTATCAGATATTAAGCTGATAAGAACAGATACTACACTTTGATCTTAGCCAAAAGGCCGAGAAGCGATAACGGTCACTGGACTACCGACGCCTCATATTCCGGAAAATTTCCTATCCGCTCCTCTGAAATGATTCCGTAAATATTCATCCGATTCCGCACACCGAAAATATTCCTTATTGCAGAAATCGCCGCCCATGCGACGTACGGCCGTTAGGCGGTGGGCGTTTTACAATCTGCCAAAGCGGAAAGGCGAATGTTAACGAAATCAATGAAACAAGTAACATTATGAATTTCTAAAACTCAAACAAGGAAAAAAATATAGCGCCTTACCTTAACGTCGTAATAGTGGCTTCCCTTGACGCCCGCGCCGCCTTGATGTATATCGAATCGATCAACGCCCTGTTGTTTTACGTCTTTGGCGGGCGGCGCAAGGCGACTAGCGCTGTGGAACAAGCCAACGTTAAAAAGGTATAGGAAGAGACTGAGAAAGAAAAAGAATACAAAAAGGTGACGTGAGGTCGGCAGGAGAAAAGATGCGGAACAAAACCACAAAATTTAAATTTGTAAATTTAGATTTTTTTTTTTTTTTTTTTTTATTTATATTTTTTTTTCTTAAACGGATCATTGTTATTAATATTCTGCTGATTGTAATGTTTCATTTAACATTTTGAAATCAATTAGGATCAAGATATATGCAAATCGTTGAAGGAAAGAATACATTAAACAATGTACGTAACAATGTACGTCAGTTTAAAAATAAAAATGAATTTTTGTTTTTTTAAATTGAAATAACTTTTAAAAATTTACATTTAAATTTCTATTTTCTTTATATTAAAGTGAAATTAATACTGGTCCTGTGTGGACAGAAGTGTGATATTTTGACACATACTGGCCATGACAAATGATTTTTAAAACATAATTTAGATTAGTAAACAACGAAGGAGAGGAGCGGAGAGAAATTTTAAATATAAAAAAAAATATCTGTTTTTATACCGGCTGCCGTTCGTTTGAGAACCGTCAAATAAAGAAAAAATGTGCTGGTCAGCTCAAACGATTAACATTTTAAGCAAACAGTGACTGGTATAGAATAAATACCATATCACTCTGACTGACCAGCAGTGAGCTGTTTTTATTGAGAGAGAGAGACCAATCGTACATTATTGAAATTGAATGGGCCATTCCCGGAAGAACTGCAATACCGGGCCGACCCGTGGCGAGAGCGGAGCAAGCCCCGGGCATCCCGCCGAGTACCAAAAATCAGTTTAATATCGTAGTGACTCAATGAGCCACGTATCAGATATTAAGCTGATAAGAACAGATACTACACTTTGATCTTAGCCAAAAGGCCGAGAAGCGATAACGGTCACTGGACTACCGACGCCTCATATTCCGGAAAATTTCCTATCCGCTCCTCTGAAATGATTCCGTAAATATTCATCCGATTCCGCACACCGAAAATATTCCTTATTGCAGAAATCGCCGCCCATGCGACGTACGGCCGTTAGGCGGTGGGCGTTTTACAATCTGCCAAAGCGGAAAGGCGAATGTTAACGAAATCAATGAAACAAGTAACATTATGAATTTCTAAAACTCAAACAAGGAAAAAAATATAGCGCCTTACCTTAACGTCGTAATAGTGGCTTCCCTTGACGCCCGCGCCGCCTTGATGTATATCGAATCGATCAACGCCCTGTTGTTTTACGTCTTTGGCGGGCGGCGCAAGGCGACTAGCGCTGTGGAACAAGCCAACGTTAAAAAGGTATAGGAAGAGACTGAGAAAGAAAAAGAATACAAAAAGGTGACGTGAGGTCGGCAGGAGAAAAGATGCGGAACAAAACCACAAAATTTAAATTTGTAAATTTAGATTTTTTTTTTTTTTTTTTTTTATTTATATTTTTTTTTCTTAAACGGATCATTGTTATTAATATTCTGCTGATTGTAATGTTTCATTTAACATTTTGAAATCAATTAGGATCAAGATATATGCAAATCGTTGAAGGAAAGAATACATTAAACAATGTACGTAACAATGTACGTCAGTTTAAAAATAAAAATGAATTTTTGTTTTTTTAAATTGAAATAACTTTTAAAAATTTACATTTAAATTTCTATTTTCTTTATATTAAAGTGAAATTAATACTGGTCCTGTGTGGACAGAAGTGTGATATTTTGACACATACTGGCCATGACAAATGATTTTTAAAACATAATTTAGATTAGTAAACAACGAAGGAGAGGAGCGGAGAGAAATTTTAAATATAAAAAAAAATATCTGTTTTTATACCGGCTGCCGTTCGTTTGAGAACCGTCAAATAAAGAAAAAATGTGCTGGTCAGCTCAAACGATTAACATTTTAAGCAAACAGTGACTGGTATAGAATAAATACCATATCACTCTGACTGACCAGCAGTGAGCTGTTTTTATTGAGAGAGAGAGACCAATCGTACATTATTGAAATTGAATGGGCCATTCCCGGAAGAACTGCAATACCGGGCCGACCCGTGGCGAGAGCGGAGCAAGCCCCGGGCATCCCGCCGAGTACCAAAAATCAGTTTAATATCGTAGTGACTCAATGAGCCACGTATCAGATATTAAGCTGATAAGAACAGATACTACACTTTGATCTTAGCCAAAAGGCCGAGAAGCGATAACGGTCACTGGACTACCGACGCCTCATATTCCGGAAAATTTCCTATCCGCTCCTCTGAAATGATTCCGTAAATATTCATCCGATTCCGCACACCGAAAATATTCCTTATTGCAGAAATCGCCGCCCATGCGACGTACGGCCGTTAGGCGGTGGGCGTTTTACAATCTGCCAAAGCGGAAAGGCGAATGTTAACGAAATCAATGAAACAAGTAACATTATGAATTTCTAAAACTCAAACAAGGAAAAAAATATAGCGCCTTACCTTAACGTCGTAATAGTGGCTTCCCTTGACGCCCGCGCCGCCTTGATGTATATCGAATCGATCAACGCCCTGTTGTTTTACGTCTTTGGCGGGCGGCGCAAGGCGACTAGCGCTGTGGAACAAGCCAACGTTAAAAAGGTATAGGAAGAGACTGAGAAAGAAAAAGAATACAAAAAGGTGACGTGAGGTCGGCAGGAGAAAAGATGCGGAACAAAACCACAAAATTTAAATTTGTAAATTTAGATTTTTTTTTTTTTTTTTTTTTATTTATATTTTTTTTTCTTAAACGGATCATTGTTATTAATATTCTGCTGATTGTAATGTTTCATTTAACATTTTGAAATCAATTAGGATCAAGATATATGCAAATCGTTGAAGGAAAGAATACATTAAACAATGTACGTAACAATGTACGTCAGTTTAAAAATAAAAATGAATTTTTGTTTTTTTAAATTGAAATAACTTTTAAAAATTTACATTTAAATTTCTATTTTCTTTATATTAAAGTGAAATTAATACTGGTCCTGTGTGGACAGAAGTGTGATATTTTGACACATACTGGCCATGACAAATGATTTTTAAAACATAATTTAGATTAGTAAACAACGAAGGAGAGGAGCGGAGAGAAATTTTAAATATAACAAAAAAATATCTGTTTTTATACCGGCTGCCGTTCGTTTGAGAACCGTCAAATAAAGAAAAAATGTGCTGGTCAGCTCAAACGATTAACATTTTAAGCAAACAGTGACTGGTATAGAATAAATACCATATCACTCTGACTGACCAGCAGTGAGCTGTTTTTATTGAGAGAGAGAGACCAATCGTACATTATTGAAATTGAATGGGCCATTCCCGGAAGAACTGCAATACCGGGCCGACCCGTGGCGAGAGCGGAGCAAGCCCCGGGCATCCCGCCGAGTACCAAAAATCAGTTTAATATCGTAGTGACTCAATGAGCCACGTATCAGATATTAAGCTGATAAGAACAGATACTACACTTTGATCTTAGCCAAAAGGCCGAGAAGCGATAACGGTCACTGGACTACCGACGCCTCATATTCCGGAAAATTTCCTATCCGCTCCTCTGAAATGATTCCGTAAATATTCATCCGATTCCGCACACCGAAAATATTCCTTATTGCAGAAATCGCCGCCCATGCGACGTACGGCCGTTAGGCGGTGGGCGTTTTACAATCTGCCAAAGCGGAAAGGCGAATGTTAACGAAATCAATGAAACAAGTAACATTATGAATTTCTAAAACTCAAACAAGGAAAAAAATATAGCGCCTTACCTTAACGTCGTAATAGTGGCTTCCCTTGACGCCCGCGCCGCCTTGATGTATATCGAATCGATCAACGCCCTGTTGTTTTACGTCTTTGGCGGGCGGCGCAAGGCGACTAGCGCTGTGGAACAAGCCAACGTTAAAAAGGTATAGGAAGAGACTGAGAAAGAAAAAGAATACAAAAAGGTGACGTGAGGTCGGCAGGAGAAAAGATGCGGAACAAAACCACAAAATTTAAATTTGTAAATTTAGATTTTTTTTTTTTTTTTTTTTTATTTATATTTTTTTTTCTTAAACGGATCATTGTTATTAATATTCTGCTGATTGTAATGTTTCATTTAACATTTTGAAATCAATTAGGATCAAGATATATGCAAATCGTTGAAGGAAAGAATACATTAAACAATGTACGTAACAATGTACGTCAGTTTAAAAATAAAAATGAATTTTTGTTTTTTTAAATTGAAATAACTTTTAAAAATTTACATTTAAATTTCTATTTTCTTTATATTAAAGTGAAATTAATACTGGTCCTGTGTGGACAGAAGTGTGATATTTTGACACATACTGGCCATGACAAATGATTTTTAAAACATAATTTAGATTAGTAAACAACGAAGGAGAGGAGCGGAGAGAAATTTTAAATATAAAAAAAAATATCTGTTTTTATACCGGCTGCCGTTCGTTTGAGAACCGTCAAATAAAGAAAAAATGTGCTGGTCAGCTCAAACGATTAACATTTTAAGCAAACAGTGACTGGTATAGAATAAATACCATATCACTCTGACTGACCAGCAGTGAGCTGTTTTTATTGAGAGAGAGAGACCAATCGTACATTATTGAAATTGAATGGGCCATTCCCGGAAGAACTGCAATACCGGGCCGACCCGTGGCGAGAGCGGAGCAAGCCCCGGGCATCCCGCCGAGTACCAAAAATCAGTTTAATATCGTAGTGACTCAATGAGCCACGTATCAGATATTAAGCTGATAAGAACAGATACTACACTTTGATCTTAGCCAAAAGGCCGAGAAGCGATAACGGTCACTGGACTACCGACGCCTCATATTCCGGAAAATTTCCTATCCGCTCCTCTGAAATGATTCCGTAAATATTCATCCGATTCCGCACACCGAAAATATTCCTTATTGCAGAAATCGCCGCCCATGCGACGTACGGCCGTTAGGCGGTGGGCGTTTTACAATCTGCCAAAGCGGAAAGGCGAATGTTAACGAAATCAATGAAACAAGTAACATTATGAATTTCTAAAACTCAAACAAGGAAAAAAATATAGCGCCTTACCTTAACGTCGTAATAGTGGCTTCCCTTGACGCCCGCGCCGCCTTGATGTATATCGAATCGATCAACGCCCTGTTGTTTTACGTCTTTGGCGGGCGGCGCAAGGCGACTAGCGCTGTGGAACAAGCCAACGTTAAAAAGGTATAGGAAGAGACTGAGAAAGAAAAAGAATACAAAAAGGTGACGTGAGGTCGGCAGGAGAAAAGATGCGGAACAAAACCACAAAATTTAAATTTGTAAATTTAGATTTTTTTTTTTTTTTTTTTTTATTTATATTTTTTTTTCTTAAACGGATCATTGTTATTAATATTCTGCTGATTGTAATGTTTCATTTAACATTTTGAAATCAATTAGGATCAAGATATATGCAAATCGTTGAAGGAAAGAATACATTAAACAATGTACGTAACAATGTACGTCAGTTTAAAAATAAAAATGAATTTTTGTTTTTTTAAATTGAAATAACTTTTAAAAATTTACATTTAAATTTCTATTTTCTTTATATTAAAGTGAAATTAATACTGGTCCTGTGTGGACAGAAGTGTGATATTTTGACACATACTGGCCATGACAAATGATTTTTAAAACATAATTTAGATTAGTAAACAACGAAGGAGAGGAGCGGAGAGAAATTTTAAATATAAAAAAAAATATCTGTTTTTATACCGGCTGCCGTTCGTTTGAGAACCGTCAAATAAAGAAAAAATGTGCTGGTCAGCTCAAACGATTAACATTTTAAGCAAACAGTGACTGGTATAGAATAAATACCATATCACTCTGACTGACCAGCAGTGAGCTGTTTTTATTGAGAGAGAGAGACCAATCGTACATTATTGAAATTGAATGGGCCATTCCCGGAAGAACTGCAATACCGGGCCGACCCGTGGCGAGAGCGGAGCAAGCCCCGGGCATCCCGCCGAGTACCAAAAATCAGTTTAATATCGTAGTGACTCAATGAGCCACGTATCAGATATTAAGCTGATAAGAACAGATACTACACTTTGATCTTAGCCAAAAGGCCGAGAAGCGATAACGGTCACTGGACTACCGACGCCTCATATTCCGGAAAATTTCCTATCCGCTCCTCTGAAATGATTCCGTAAATATTCATCCGATTCCGCACACCGAAAATATTCCTTATTGCAGAAATCGCCGCCCATGCGACGTACGGCCGTTAGGCGGTGGGCGTTTTACAATCTGCCAAAGCGGAAAGGCGAATGTTAACGAAATCAATGAAACAAGTAACATTATGAATTTCTAAAACTCAAACAAGGAAAAAAATATAGCGCCTTACCTTAACGTCGTAATAGTGGCTTCCCTTGACGCCCGCGCCGCCTTGATGTATATCGAATCGATCAACGCCCTGTTGTTTTACGTCTTTGGCGGGCGGCGCAAGGCGACTAGCGCTGTGGAACAAGCCAACGTTAAAAAGGTATAGGAAGAGACTGAGAAAGAAAAAGAATACAAAAAGGTGACGTGAGGTCGGCAGGAGAAAAGATGCGGAACAAAACCACAAAATTTAAATTTGTAAATTTAGATTTTTTTTTTTTTTTTTTTTTTATTTATATTTTTTTTTCTTAAACGGATCATTGTTATTAATATTCTGCTGATTGTAATGTTTCATTTAACATTTTGAAATCAATTAGGATCAAGATATATGCAAATCGTTGAAGGAAAGAATACATTAAACAATGTACGTAACAATGTACGTCAGTTTAAAAATAAAAATGAATTTTTGTTTTTTTAAATTGAAATAACTTTTAAAAATTTACATTTAAATTTCTATTTTCTTTATATTAAAGTGAAATTAATACTGGTCCTGTGTGGACAGAAGTGTGATATTTTGACACATACTGGCCATGACAAATGATTTTTAAAACATAATTTAGATTAGTAAACAACGAAGGAGAGGAGCGGAGAGAAATTTTAAATATAAAAAAAAATATCTGTTTTTATACCGGCTGCCGTTCGTTTGAGAACCGTCAAATAAAGAAAAAATGTGCTGGTCAGCTCAAACGATTAACATTTTAAGCAAACAGTGACTGGTATAGAATAAATACCATATCACTCTGACTGACCAGCAGTGAGCTGTTTTTATTGAGAGAGAGAGACCAATCGTACATTATTGAAATTGAATGGGCCATTCCCGGAAGAACTGCAATACCGGGCCGACCCGTGGCGAGAGCGGAGCAAGCCCCGGGCATCCCGCCGAGTACCAAAAATCAGTTTAATATCGTAGTGACTCAATGAGCCACGTATCAGATATTAAGCTGATAAGAACAGATACTACACTTTGATCTTAGCCAAAAGGCCGAGAAGCGATAACGGTCACTGGACTACCGACGCCTCATATTCCGGAAAATTTCCTATCCGCTCCTCTGAAATGATTCCGTAAATATTCATCCGATTCCGCACACCGAAAATATTCCTTATTGCAGAAATCGCCGCCCATGCGACGTACGGCCGTTAGGCGGTGGGCGTTTTACAATCTGCCAAAGCGGAAAGGCGAATGTTAACGAAATCAATGAAACAAGTAACATTATGAATTTCTAAAACTCAAACAAGGAAAAAAATATAGCGCCTTACCTTAACGTCGTAATAGTGGCTTCCCTTGACGCCCGCGCCGCCTTGATGTATATCGAATCGATCAACGCCCTGTTGTTTTACGTCTTTGGCGGGCGGCGCAAGGCGACTAGCGCTGTGGAACAAGCCAACGTTAAAAAGGTATAGGAAGAGACTGAGAAAGAAAAAGAATACAAAAAGGTGACGTGAGGTCGGCAGGAGAAAAGATGCGGAACAAAACCACAAAATTTAAATTTGTAAATTTAGATTTTTTTTTTTTTTTTTTTTTATTTATATTTTTTTTTCTTAAACGGATCATTGTTATTAATATTCTGCTGATTGTAATGTTTCATTTAACATTTTGAAATCAATTAGGATCAAGATATATGCAAATCGTTGAAGGAAAGAATACATTAAACAATGTACGTAACAATGTACGTCAGTTTAAAAATAAAAATGAATTTTTGTTTTTTTAAATTGAAATAACTTTTAAAAATTTACATTTAAATTTCTATTTTCTTTATATTAAAGTGAAATTAATACTGGTCCTGTGTGGACAGAAGTGTGATATTTTGACACATACTGGCCATGACAAATGATTTTTAAAACATAATTTAGATTAGTAAACAACGAAGGAGAGGAGCGGAGAGAAATTTTAAATATAAAAAAAAATATCTGTTTTTATACCGGCTGCCGTTCGTTTGAGAACCGTCAAATAAAGAAAAAATGTGCTGGTCAGCTCAAACGATTAACATTTTAAGCAAACAGTGACTGGTATAGAATAAATACCATATCACTCTGACTGACCAGCAGTGAGCTGTTTTTATTGAGAGAGAGAGACCAATCGTACATTATTGAAATTGAATGGGCCATTCCCGGAAGAACTGCAATACCGGGCCGACCCGTGGCGAGAGCGGAGCAAGCCCCGGGCATCCCGCCGAGTACCAAAAATCAGTTTAATATCGTAGTGACTCAATGAGCCACGTATCAGATATTAAGCTGATAAGAACAGATACTACACTTTGATCTTAGCCAAAAGGCCGAGAAGCGATAACGGTCACTGGACTACCGACGCCTCATATTCCGGAAAATTTCCTATCCGCTCCTCTGAAATGATTCCGTAAATATTCATCCGATTCCGCACACCGAAAATATTCCTTATTGCAGAAATCGCCGCCCATGCGACGTACGGCCGTTAGGCGGTGGGCGTTTTACAATCTGCCAAAGCGGAAAGGCGAATGTTAACGAAATCAATGAAACAAGTAACATTATGAATTTCTAAAACTCAAACAAGGAAAAAAATATAGCGCCTTACCTTAACGTCGTAATAGTGGCTTCCCTTGACGCCCGCGCCGCCTTGATGTATATCGAATCGATCAACGCCCTGTTGTTTTACGTCTTTGGCGGGCGGCGCAAGGCGACTAGCGCTGTGGAACAAGCCAACGTTAAAAAGGTATAGGAAGAGACTGAGAAAGAAAAAGAATACAAAAAGGTGACGTGAGGTCGGCAGGAGAAAAGATGCGGAACAAAACCACAAAATTTAAATTTGTAAATTTAGATTTTTTTTTTTTTTTTTTTTTTATTTATATTTTTTTTTCTTAAACGGATCATTGTTATTAATATTCTGCTGATTGTAATGTTTCATTTAACATTTTGAAATCAATTAGGATCAAGATATATGCAAATCGTTGAAGGAAAGAATACATTAAACAATGTACGTAACAATGTACGTCAGTTTAAAAATAAAAATGAATTTTTGTTTTTTTAAATTGAAATAACTTTTAAAAATTTACATTTAAATTTCTATTTTCTTTATATTAAAGTGAAATTAATACTGGTCCTGTGTGGACAGAAGTGTGATATTTTGACACATACTGGCCATGACAAATGATTTTTAAAACATAATTTAGATTAGTAAACAACGAAGGAGAGGAGCGGAGAGAAATTTTAAATATAAAAAAAAATATCTGTTTTTATACCGGCTGCCGTTCGTTTGAGAACCGTCAAATAAAGAAAAAATGTGCTGGTCAGCTCAAACGATTAACATTTTAAGCAAACAGTGACTGGTATAGAATAAATACCATATCACTCTGACTGACCAGCAGTGAGCTGTTTTTATTGAGAGAGAGAGACCAATCGTACATTATTGAAATTGAATGGGCCATTCCCGGAAGAACTGCAATACCGGGCCGACCCGTGGCGAGAGCGGAGCAAGCCCCGGGCATCCCGCCGAGTACCAAAAATCAGTTTAATATCGTAGTGACTCAATGAGCCACGTATCAGATATTAAGCTGATAAGAACAGATACTACACTTTGATCTTAGCCAAAAGGCCGAGAAGCGATAACGGTCACTGGACTACCGACGCCTCATATTCCGGAAAATTTCCTATCCGCTCCTCTGAAATGATTCCGTAAATATTCATCCGATTCCGCACACCGAAAATATTCCTTATTGCAGAAATCGCCGCCCATGCGACGTACGGCCGTTAGGCGGTGGGCGTTTTACAATCTGCCAAAGCGGAAAGGCGAATGTTAACGAAATCAATGAAACAAGTAACATTATGAATTTCTAAAACTCAAACAAGGAAAAAAATATAGCGCCTTACCTTAACGTCGTAATAGTGGCTTCCCTTGACGCCCGCGCCGCCTTGATGTATATCGAATCGATCAACGCCCTGTTGTTTTACGTCTTTGGCGGGCGGCGCAAGGCGACTAGCGCTGTGGAACAAGCCAACGTTAAAAAGGTATAGGAAGAGACTGAGAAAGAAAAAGAATACAAAAAGGTGACGTGAGGTCGGCAGGAGAAAAGATGCGGAACAAAACCACAAAATTTAAATTTGTAAATTTAGATTTTTTTTTTTTTTTTTTTTTATTTATATTTTTTTTTCTTAAACGGATCATTGTTATTAATATTCTGCTGATTGTAATGTTTCATTTAACATTTTGAAATCAATTAGGATCAAGATATATGCAAATCGTTGAAGGAAAGAATACATTAAACAATGTACGTAACAATGTACGTCAGTTTAAAAATAAAAATGAATTTTTGTTTTTTTAAATTGAAATAACTTTTAAAAATTTACATTTAAATTTCTATTTTCTTTATATTAAAGTGAAATTAATACTGGTCCTGTGTGGACAGAAGTGTGATATTTTGACACATACTGGCCATGACAAATGATTTTTAAAACATAATTTAGATTAGTAAACAACGAAGGAGAGGAGCGGAGAGAAATTTTAAATATAAAAAAAAATATCTGTTTTTATACCGGCTGCCGTTCGTTTGAGAACCGTCAAATAAAGAAAAAATGTGCTGGTCAGCTCAAACGATTAACATTTTAAGCAAACAGTGACTGGTATAGAATAAATACCATATCACTCTGACTGACCAGCAGTGAGCTGTTTTTATTGAGAGAGAGAGACCAATCGTACATTATTGAAATTGAATGGGCCATTCCCGGAAGAACTGCAATACCGGGCCGACCCGTGGCGAGAGCGGAGCAAGCCCCGGGCATCCCGCCGAGTACCAAAAATCAGTTTAATATCGTAGTGACTCAATGAGCCACGTATCAGATATTAAGCTGATAAGAACAGATACTACACTTTGATCTTAGCCAAAAGGCCGAGAAGCGATAACGGTCACTGGACTACCGACGCCTCATATTCCGGAAAATTTCCTATCCGCTCCTCTGAAATGATTCCGTAAATATTCATCCGATTCCGCACACCGAAAATATTCCTTATTGCAGAAATCGCCGCCCATGCGACGTACGGCCGTTAGGCGGTGGGCGTTTTACAATCTGCCAAAGCGGAAAGGCGAATGTTAACGAAATCAATGAAACAAGTAACATTATGAATTTCTAAAACTCAAACAAGGAAAAAAATATAGCGCCTTACCTTAACGTCGTAATAGTGGCTTCCCTTGACGCCCGCGCCGCCTTGATGTATATCGAATCGATCAACGCCCTGTTGTTTTACGTCTTTGGCGGGCGGCGCAAGGCGACTAGCGCTGTGGAACAAGCCAACGTTAAAAAGGTATAGGAAGAGACTGAGAAAGAAAAAGAATACAAAAAGGTGACGTGAGGTCGGCAGGAGAAAAGATGCGGAACAAAACCACAAAATTTAAATTTGTAAATTTAGATTTTTTTTTTTTTTTTTTTTTTATTTATATTTTTTTTTCTTAAACGGATCATTGTTATTAATATTCTGCTGATTGTAATGTTTCATTTAACATTTTGAAATCAATTAGGATCAAGATATATGCAAATCGTTGAAGGAAAGAATACATTAAACAATGTACGTAACAATGTACGTCAGTTTAAAAATAAAAATGAATTTTTGTTTTTTTAAATTGAAATAACTTTTAAAAATTTACATTTAAATTTCTATTTTCTTTATATTAAAGTGAAATTAATACTGGTCCTGTGTGGACAGAAGTGTGATATTTTGACACATACTGGCCATGACAAATGATTTTTAAAACATAATTTAGATTAGTAAACAACGAAGGAGAGGAGCGGAGAGAAATTTTAAATATAAAAAAAAATATCTGTTTTTATACCGGCTGCCGTTCGTTTGAGAACCGTCAAATAAAGAAAAAATGTGCTGGTCAGCTCAAACGATTAACATTTTAAGCAAACAGTGACTGGTATAGAATAAATACCATATCACTCTGACTGACCAGCAGTGAGCTGTTTTTATTGAGAGAGAGAGACCAATCGTACATTATTGAAATTGAATGGGCCATTCCCGGAAGAACTGCAATACCGGGCCGACCCGTGGCGAGAGCGGAGCAAGCCCCGGGCATCCCGCCGAGTACCAAAAATCAGTTTAATATCGTAGTGACTCAATGAGCCACGTATCAGATATTAAGCTGATAAGAACAGATACTACACTTTGATCTTAGCCAAAAGGCCGAGAAGCGATAACGGTCACTGGACTACCGACGCCTCATATTCCGGAAAATTTCCTATCCGCTCCTCTGAAATGATTCCGTAAATATTCATCCGATTCCGCACACCGAAAATATTCCTTATTGCAGAAATCGCCGCCCATGCGACGTACGGCCGTTAGGCGGTGGGCGTTTTACAATCTGCCAAAGCGGAAAGGCGAATGTTAACGAAATCAATGAAACAAGTAACATTATGAATTTCTAAAACTCAAACAAGGAAAAAAATATAGCGCCTTACCTTAACGTCGTAATAGTGGCTTCCCTTGACGCCCGCGCCGCCTTGATGTATATCGAATCGATCAACGCCCTGTTGTTTTACGTCTTTGGCGGGCGGCGCAAGGCGACTAGCGCTGTGGAACAAGCCAACGTTAAAAAGGTATAGGAAGAGACTGAGAAAGAAAAAGAATACAAAAAGGTGACGTGAGGTCGGCAGGAGAAAAGATGCGGAACAAAACCACAAAATTTAAATTTGTAAATTTAGATTTTTTTTTTTTTTTTTTTTTTATTTATATTTTTTTTTCTTAAACGGATCATTGTTATTAATATTCTGCTGATTGTAATGTTTCATTTAACATTTTGAAATCAATTAGGATCAAGATATATGCAAATCGTTGAAGGAAAGAATACATTAAACAATGTACGTAACAATGTACGTCAGTTTAAAAATAAAAATGAATTTTTGTTTTTTTAAATTGAAATAACTTTTAAAAATTTACATTTAAATTTCTATTTTCTTTATATTAAAGTGAAATTAATACTGGTCCTGTGTGGACAGAAGTGTGATATTTTGACACATACTGGCCATGACAAATGATTTTTAAAACATAATTTAGATTAGTAAACAACGAAGGAGAGGAGCGGAGAGAAATTTTAAATATAAAAAAAAATATCTGTTTTTATACCGGCTGCCGTTCGTTTGAGAACCGTCAAATAAAGAAAAAATGTGCTGGTCAGCTCAAACGATTAACATTTTAAGCAAACAGTGACTGGTATAGAATAAATACCATATCACTCTGACTGACCAGCAGTGAGCTGTTTTTATTGAGAGAGAGAGACCAATCGTACATTATTGAAATTGAATGGGCCATTCCCGGAAGAACTGCAATACCGGGCCGACCCGTGGCGAGAGCGGAGCAAGCCCCGGGCATCCCGCCGAGTACCAAAAATCAGTTTAATATCGTAGTGACTCAATGAGCCACGTATCAGATATTAAGCTGATAAGAACAGATACTACACTTTGATCTTAGCCAAAAGGCCGAGAAGCGATAACGGTCACTGGACTACCGACGCCTCATATTCCGGAAAATTTCCTATCCGCTCCTCTGAAATGATTCCGTAAATATTCATCCGATTCCGCACACCGAAAATATTCCTTATTGCAGAAATCGCCGCCCATGCGACGTACGGCCGTTAGGCGGTGGGCGTTTTACAATCTGCCAAAGCGGAAAGGCGAATGTTAACGAAATCAATGAAACAAGTAACATTATGAATTTCTAAAACTCAAACAAGGAAAAAAATATAGCGCCTTACCTTAACGTCGTAATAGTGGCTTCCCTTGACGCCCGCGCCGCCTTGATGTATATCGAATCGATCAACGCCCTGTTGTTTTACGTCTTTGGCGGGCGGCGCAAGGCGACTAGCGCTGTGGAACAAGCCAACGTTAAAAAGGTATAGGAAGAGACTGAGAAAGAAAAAGAATACAAAAAGGTGACGTGAGGTCGGCAGGAGAAAAGATGCGGAACAAAACCACAAAATTTAAATTTGTAAATTTAGATTTTTTTTTTTTTTTTTTTTTATTTATATTTTTTTTTCTTAAACGGATCATTGTTATTAATATTCTGCTGATTGTAATGTTTCATTTAACATTTTGAAATCAATTAGGATCAAGATATATGCAAATCGTTGAAGGAAAGAATACATTAAACAATGTACGTAACAATGTACGTCAGTTTAAAAATAAAAATGAATTTTTGTTTTTTTAAATTGAAATAACTTTTAAAAATTTACATTTAAATTTCTATTTTCTTTATATTAAAGTGAAATTAATACTGGTCCTGTGTGGACAGAAGTGTGATATTTTGACACATACTGGCCATGACAAATGATTTTTAAAACATAATTTAGATTAGTAAACAACGAAGGAGAGGAGCGGAGAGAAATTTTAAATATAAAAAAAAATATCTGTTTTTATACCGGCTGCCGTTCGTTGAGAACCGTCAAATAAAGAAAAAATGTGCTGGTCAGCTCAAACGATTAACATTTTAAGCAAACAGTGACTGGTATAGAATAAATACCATATCACTCTGACTGACCAGCAGTGAGCTGTTTTTATTGAGAGAGAGAGACCAATCGTACATTATTGAAATTGAATGGGCCATTCCCGGAAGAACTGCAATACCGGGCCGACCCGTGGCGAGAGCGGAGCAAGCCCCGGGCATCCCGCCGAGTACCAAAAATCAGTTTAATATCGTAGTGACTCAATGAGCCACGTATCAGATATTAAGCTGATAAGAACAGATACTACACTTTGATCTTAGCCAAAAGGCCGAGAAGCGATAACGGTCACTGGACTACCGACGCCTCATATTCCGGAAAATTTCCTATCCGCTCCTCTGAATGATTCCGTAATATTCATCCGATTCCGCACACCGAAAATATCCTTATTGCAGAAATCGCCGCCCATGCGACGTACGGCCGTTAGGCGGTGGGCGTTTTACAATCTGCCAAAGCGGAAAGGCGAATGTTAACGAAATCAATGAAACCAAGTAACATTATGAATTTCTAAAACTCAAACAAGGAAAAAAATATAGCGCCTTACCTTAACGTCGTAATAGTGGCTTCCCTTGACGCCCGCGCCGCCTTGATGTATATCGAATCGATCAACGCCCTGTTGTTTTACGTCTTTGGCGGGCGGCGCAAGGCGACTAGCGCTGTGGAACAAGCCAACGTTAAAAAGGTATAGGAAGAGACTGAGAAAGAAAAAGAATACAAAAAGGTGACGTGAGGTCGGCAGGAGAAAAGATGCGGAACAAAACCACAAAATTTAAATTTGTAAATTTAGATTTTTTTTTTTTTTTTTTTTTATTTATATTTTTTTTTCTTAAACGGATCATTGTTATTAATATTCTGCTGATTGTAATGTTTCATTTAACATTTTGAAATCAATTAGGATCAAGATATATGCAAATCGTTGAAGGAAAGAATACATTAAACAATGTACGTAACAATGTACGTCAGTTTAAAAATAAAAATGAATTTTTGTTTTTTTAATTGAAATAACTTTTAAAAATTTACATTTAAATTTCTATTTTCTTTATATTAAAGTGAAATTAATACTGGTCCTGTGTGGACAGAAGTGTGATATTTTGACACATACTGGCCATGACAAATGATTTTTAAAACATAATTTAGATTAGTAAACAACGAAGGAGAGGAGCGGAGAGAAATTTTAAATATAAAAAAAAATATCTGTTTTTATACCGGCTGCCGTTCGTTTGAGAACCGTCAAATAAAGAAAAAATGTGCTGGTCAGCTCAAACGATTAACATTTTAAGCAAACAGTGACTGGTATAGAATAAATACCATATCACTCTGACTGACCAGCAGTGAGCTGTTTTTATTGAGAGAGAGAGACCAATCGTACATTATTGAAATTGAATGGGCCATTCCCGGAAGAACTGCAATACCGGGCCGACCCGTGGCGAGAGCGGAGCAAGCCCGGGCATCCCGCCGAGTACCAAAAATCAGTTTAATATCGTAGTGACTCAATGAGCCACGTATCAGATATTAAGCTGATAAGAACAGATACTACACTTTGATCTTAGCAAAAGGCCGAGAAGCGATAACGGTCACTGGACTACCGACGCCTCATATTCCGGAAAATTTCCTATCCGCTCCTCTGAAATGATTCCGTAAATATTCATCCGATTCCGCACACCGAAAATATTCCTTATTGCAGAAATCGCCGCCCATGCGACGTACGGCCGTTAGGCGGTGGGCGTTTTACAATCTGCCAAAGCGGAAAGGCGAATGTTAACGAAATCAATGAAACAAGTAACATTATGAATTTCTAAAACTCAAACAAGGAAAAAAATATAGCGCCTTACCTTAACGTCGTAATAGTGGCTTCCCTTGACGCCCGCGCCGCCTTGATGTATATCGAATCGATCAACGCCCTGTTGTTTTACGTCTTTGGCGGGCGGGCGCAAGGCGACTAGCGCTGTGGAACAAGCCAACGTTAAAAAGGTATAGGAAGAGACTGAGAAAGAAAAAGAATACAAAAAGGTGACGTGAGGTCGGCAGGAGAAAAGATGCGGAACAAAACCACAAAATTTAAATTTGTAAATTTAGATTTTTTTTTTTTTTTTTTTTTATTATATTTTTTTTTCTTAAACGGATCATTGTTATTAATATTCTGCTGATTGTAATGTTTCATTTAACATTTTGAAATCAATTAGGATCAAGATATATGCAAATCGTTGAAGGAAAGAATACATTAAACAATGTACGTAACAATGTACGTCAGTTTAAAAATAAAAATGAATTTTTGTTTTTTTTAAATTGAAATAACTTTTAAAAATTTAACATTTAAATTTCTATTTTCTTTATATTAAAGTGAAATTAATACTGGTCCTGTGTGGACAGAAGTGTGATATTTTGACACATACTGGCCATGACAAATGATTTTTAAAACATAATTTAGATTAGTAAACAACGAAGGAGAGGAGCGGAGAGAAATTTTAAATATAAAAAAAAATATCTGTTTTTATACCGGCTGCCGTTCGTTTGAGAACCGTCAAATAAAGAAAAAAATGTGCTGGTCAGCTCAAACGATTAACATTTTAAGCAAACAGTGACTGGTATAGAATAAATACCATATCACTCTGACTGACCAGCAGTGAGCTGTTTTTATTGAGAGAGAGAGACCAATCGTACATTATTGAAATTGAATGGGCCCATTCCCGGAAGAACTGCAATACCGGGCCGACCCGTGGCGAGAGCGGAGCAAGCCCCGGGCATCCCGCCGAGTACCAAAAATCAGTTTAATATCGTAGTGACTCAATGAGCCACGTATCAGATATTAAGCTGATAAGAACAGATACTACACTTTGATCTTAGCCAAAAGGCCCGAGAAGCGATAACGGTCACTGGACTACCGACGCCTCATATTCCGGAAAATTTCCTATCCGCTCCTCTGAAATGATTCCGTAAATATTCATCCGATTCCGCACACCGAAAATATTCCTTATTGCAGAAATCGCCGCCCATGCGACGTACGGCCGTTAGGCGGTGGGCGTTTTACAATCTGCCAAAGCGGAAAGGCGAATGTTAACGAAATCAATGAAACAAGTAACATTATGAATTTCTAAAACTCAAACAAGGAAAAAAATATAGCGCCTTACCTTAACGTCGTAATAGTGGCTTCCCTTGACGCCCGCGCCGCCTTGATGTATATCGAATCGATCAACGCCCTGTTGTTTTACGTCTTTGGCGGGCGGCGCAAGGCGACTAGCGCTGTGGAACAAGCCAACGTTAAAAAGGTATAGGAAGAGACTGAGAAAGAAAAAGAATACAAAAAGGTGACGTGAGGTCGGCAGGAGAAAAGATGCGGAACAAAACCACAAAATTTAAATTTGTAAATTTAGATTTTTTTTTTTTTTTTTTTTTATTTATATTTTTTTTTCTTAAACGGATCATTGTTATTAATATTCTGCTGATTGTAATGTTTCATTTAACATTTTGAAATCAATTAGGATCAAGATATATGCAAATCGTTGAAGGAAAGAATACATTAAACAATGTACGTAACAATGTACGTCAGTTTAAAAATAAAAATGAATTTTTGTTTTTTTAAATTGAAATAACTTTTAAAAATTTACATTTAAATTTCTATTTTCTTTATATTAAAGTGAAATTAATACTGGTCCTGTGTGGACAGAAGTGTGATATTTTGACACATACTGGCCATGACAAATGATTTTTAAAACATAATTTAGATTAGTAAACAACGAAGGAGAGGAGCGGAGAGAAATTTTAATATAAAAAAAAAATATCTGTTTTTTATACCGGCTGCCGTTCGTTTGAGAACCGTCAAATAAAGAAAAAATGTGCTGGTCAGCTCAAACGATTAACATTTAAGCAAACAGTGACTGGTATAGAATAAATACCATATCACTCTGACTGACCAGCAGTGAGCTGTTTTTATTGAGAGAGAGAGACCAATCGTACATTATTGAAATTGAATGGGCCATTCCCGGAAGAACTGCAATACCGGGCCGACCCGTGGCGAGAGCGGAGCAAGCCCCGGGCATCCCGCCGAGTACCAAAAAATCAGTTTATATCGTAGTGACTCAATGAGCCACGTATCAGATATTAAGCTGATAAGAACAGATACTACACTTTGATCTTAGCCAAAAGGCCGAGAAGCGATAACGGTCACTGGACTACCGACGCCTCATATTCCGGAAAATTTCCTATCCGCTCCTCTGAAATGATTCCGTAAATATTCATCCGATTCCGCACACCGAAAATATTCCTTATTGCAGAAATCGCCGCCCATGCGACGTACGGCCGTTAGGCGGTGGGCGTTTTACAATCTGCCAAAGCGGAAAGGCGAATGTTAACGAAATCAATGAAACAAGTAACATTATGAATTTCTAAAACTCAAACAAGGAAAAAAAATATAGCGCCTTACCTTAACGTCGTAATAGTGGCTTCCCTTGACGCCCGCGCCGCCTTGATGTATATCGAATCGATCAACGCCCTGTTGTTTTACGTCTTTGGCGGGCGGCGCAAGGCGACTAGCGCTGTGGAACAAGCCAACGTTAAAAAGGTATAGGAAGAGACTGAGAAAGAAAAAGAATACAAAAAGGTGACGTGAGGTCGGCAGGAGAAAAGATGCGGAACAAAAACCACAAAATTTAAATTTGTAAATTTAGATTTTTTTTTTTTTTTTTTTTTTTATTTATATTTTTTTTTCTTAAACGGATCATTGTTATTAATATTCTGCTGATTGTAATGTTTCATTTAACATTTTGAAATCAATTAGGATCAAGATATATGCAAATCGTTGAAGGAAAGAATACATTAAACAATGTACGTAAACAATGTACGTCAGTTTAAAAATAAAAATGAATTTTTGTTTTTTTAAATTGAAATAACTTTTAAAAATTTACATTTAAATTTCTATTTTCTTTATATTAAAGTGAAATTAATACTGGTCCTGTGTGGACAGAAGTGTGATATTTTGACACATACTGGCCATGACAAATGATTTTTAAAACATAATTTAGATTAGTAAACAACGAAGGAGAGGAGCGGAGAGAATTTTAAATATAAAAAAAAATATCTGTTTTTATACCGGCTGCCGTTCGTTTGAGAACCGTCAAATAAAGAAAAAATGTGCTGGTCAGCTCAAACGATTAACATTTTAAGCAAACAGTGACTGGTATAGAATAAATACCATATCACTCTGACTGACCAGCAGTGAGCTGTTTTTATTGAGAGAGAGAGACCAATCGTACATTATTGAAATTGAATGGGCCATTCCCGGAAGAACTGCAATACCGGGCCGACCCGTGGCGAGAGCGGAGCAAGCCCCGGGCATCCCGCCGAGTACCAAAAATCAGTTTAATATCGTAGTGACTCAATGAGCCACGTATCAGATATTAAGCTGATAAGAACAGATACTACACTTTGATCTTAGCCAAAAGGCCGAGAAGCGATAACGGTCACTGGACTACCGACGCCTCATATTCCGGAAAATTTCCTATCCGCTCCTCTGAAATGATTCCGTAAATATTCATCCGATTCCGCACACCGAAAATATTCCTTATTGCAGAAATCGCCGCCCATGCGAC